>NC_134725.1:4748002-4918900 GCF_049634645.1 Pelodiscus sinensis | reverse complement strand
CGAGGCTGGCTCCGGGCGTGCGGCGTACGGGTGTCCCTAACCCCGGGCGCGCAGCACAGCAGCGAGGCTGGCTCCGGGCGTGTGGCGTACGGGTGTCCCCAACCCCGGGCGTGCAGCACAGCAGCGAGGCTGGCTCCGGGCGTGTGGCGTATGGGTGTCCCCAACCCCGGGCGCACAGCACAGCACTGAGGCTGGCTCCGGGCGTGTGGCATACGGGTGTCCCCAACCCCGGGCGCGCAACACAGCAGCGAGGCTGGCTCCGGGCGTGTGGCGTATGGGTGTCCCCAACCCCGGGCACGCAGCACAGCAGCGAGGCTGGCTCCGGGTGTGCGGCGTATGGATGTCCCCAACCCTGGGCGCGCAGCACAGCAGCGGCGCCGGCCTCGGGCGTGCGGCGTATGGTTGGCGCCGGCACTGGGCGTGTGTGCAGCTCCGCCCCCGGGCGTATGGGTGGCCCCGCCGCCCGGGCACCCGGCACGTGAGTGACCCCACCCCCGGGCGCCCGGCAGCCCCAAAAGTTTGGGCACCACCGCCCTAACGGATTTCCCTTCCCCGGCTCGGCCAAGGGCCACGCAGGTGGCTGCTCCAATTTTACGGCCCCAAAGCTGGCAGCGTGGGGACCCCCCGAACCCCAAATCTGGCAGAGTCAGCCCCCCCGGCCCCAAAGCTGGCAGAGTAGCCTCCCCCCTCTCCCGGCCCCTGGCTGTTTGCTCAGCCTCTCCGTGCTTTGTTGGCTCCCGGGGAGATCAGGCGCGATGCGCTCGCGTTCTCCACCAAGATGCCTCCTTCTCATATATGGACAGGAGCCGGCTGCCTGGAAAGTGTGACTCAAGGCACGCGGCTCCCTGTCCGTGTTTGGGCTCGTGGGGGGGACCCACGGCCGGCTCGGTTATGTCTTTATAAGGGCAGGGATTGTCTCTGGAGGCTGCCTCGGTGTTTCTGTTACAAACCCGGCCAGGGCTGCTTTTCCGAAGGTGCGGCCGGGCCCTGCTGTTTCCCTGCCGGTGGGGGGCATCTGGGGGCAGGAGGGAGCGTGCATCCTTTCATGTTCTCACACTCAAACTCGAAGAGTCGTGCATGGCTCGGGGTGCATGCTGGGAACCGTGGCCCTGGCATGCGGTGTGCCCCTGGACCCCTAGTGCCTCAGTTTCCCTACCTGCACAGCTGGGAGGAGTGCCTTGGCTGGGAGCTGGGGGAGGGGGAGAGGCACCCTGCGGCCAGCAGGAGGCGCTGCCCCGCCTCTGGGAGAGGAGTCGGGCCGGGGCCCACCATCCTGTGTGGGTGTCCTGCCCTGGGGCAGCATGAGCTAGACCTGCGTTGGCTCCCTCTGGGCCCATGTATCACCCTCCGCTCTGCTCTGGGGTGCAGTGGGGGGAGAGGCCTCTTCCCCAGCCGCAGGCCAGGCCCCACGCAGCAGCCGGTTTCAAAGAGATGGACGTTTTTCTTCCCGGGCCACTTGGTTAACCTACGGAACTCCTCGCCAGAGGATGCAGGGAAGATCAGGGTTTTAGCAGGGTTCCAAAAAAGAGCGAGATGCATTCATGGAGGCTGGAGTCTACATCTTCTCCTACCCCCCGCCCCCCCGGGCCTTCACCCCTCCTGAAACGTGGAGTCCCCTCTTGTATCCTGGACCCTGCCCTCAACTTGTCGCCCCCTGCTGTAGCCTGAATCCGGTGGTCCCCGCCTGGAGCCCCCTGCTGTGCCCCAGACGCCCAGCTGTCTAGCCCTATTTGCAACCTTGGCCGTGACCATGTCGCCTAGGCCATCCTGTTTGGGTCATAGCCTGTGCCCTGACCCCCCTGCCCCCCAGCATATGTGGAGGGACGTGACTAAGGAAAAATGATTGGCGTGTTCCCATCACACCCAGGGCCACTCGAGGAAATGACTAGGCCAGAGGTTTCAAAGAAAGGAAACGTTTTTTCTTCGCGAGGCGCGCTGTCAACCTGTGGAACTCCTCGCCGGAGGATGTTGGGAAGGCAAGAACTGGGAGGGGGTGTCACCAATTGAAGAGGTAGCAGGTTGAAAACAAACCAAAGGACGTTTTTCGTCACTTGGCGTGCTGTTAACCTGTGGAACTCCTCGCTGGAGGGTGTCGGGAAGGCAAGAACTAGGGGGAAGGGGTCACCAAATGACTAGGTAGCAGGAAAAGGAACCAAAGGATGTTTTTCGTCACTTGGGGCGCTGTTAACCTGTGGAACTCCTTGCTGGAGGGTGTCGGGAAGGCAAGAACTAGGGGGAAGGGGTCACCAAACGACTAGGTAGCAGGAAAAGGAACCAAAGGATGTTTTTCGTCACTTGGCGCGCTGTTAACCTGTGGAACTCCTCGCCGCAGGATGGTGGGACGACCCGGATTTTAACAGGGCTCCAAAAAGGAGCTAGGCACATTCGTGGGGGAACAGGGCCATTCAAATATGGGGATATTTCTATCTTGGGAGGTCCAGGCCAGTCGTCCCCCGTCACAGGGGGGGGGGATGAAGTCCCATCCCTCCTGAGAGATTTGCCCTAGATCTCTGTTAAGGATTGAGCTCCCAACCCTGCGTTGAAGAGGCCAGTGCTTTAACCATTGAGCTACCCCTCCTTGCCACGGCTCATGATTGGCCAGGACAGGTAGGGATGGTGGCCGTAGCCCGTTTGCCGGAGGCTGGAAATGGATCATGGGGCGGGATTGCTTGATTCCCTGGTCTGTTTGCTCCCTCTGGGGCACCTTCTTTGTCACTTGGTGCCCCGTTAACCTGTGGAACTCCTCGCCGGAGGAGGGTGGGGAGGCAAGAACTAGGGGGAGGGGGGGTCCCCAAATGAATAGGTAGCAGGGAAAGAAACCAAAGGATGTTTTTCGTCACTTGGGGCGCTGTTAACCTGTGGAACTCCTCGCCGGAGGATGTTGGGAAGGCAAGAAGCAGGAGGGGGGGGTCCGACCTATGGTCCGACCCGTTCTACCCGCTCGACTGTATGTCAAAGCCCAGCCTCCTAGCGTGGCTTAGGAACTACAGCTCCCAGCATGCACTGCAGCAGCGCTGCCCAATCGGGCAGCGGCAGGCTGGGAGTTGTAGTCTCCACCAGCCTGGCCGGGTGCAGGGCCTTCCTGGGGCACCCCAAAAACGAGGCAGCCTTGGCAGGGCACTCTTGTCCCCGGGGGGGAAGGGGCTTGTGGGGCCCAGCCCCACTGGTTACTGAGGGGGTGGGTGACGGGCCCTGGGGGCCCCATTGAGGTGGGCGTGGAGAGGGGCACCCAGGACACAAGGTGTGGAGGGATGATCGTGCCGGGGGGGGGGGGGGATATGGGCACAGGCTGAGGGTGCCAGGTGGGGGGGGCCCAGCGTGGCTCAGCCATAGGGTGAGCCCCACAGCGGGGTGGTCAGGCCCTGGTGCAAATATCTGAGCACCCGCCCCACGTTGGGCACCATAGCCTGGGGGTGCACGGAGAGGCCTGGGGGGGGGCCCTGAGCAGTTGGGGGGGCTGCTCCGGTGGCGAGCAGGGGGTCCGGCAGCCCCGACCCATTGCCCTCCCCCCCCCCCAGGATGCTGGCGGACTGCGTGCCCCTGGTGGAGGTGGAAGACATGATGATCATGGGCAAGCGGCCGGATTCGAAATGCGTCTTCACCTACGTGCAGTCCCTCTACAACCACCTGCGGCGCCACGAGCTGCGCCTGCGCCAGAGCAAGCGCTAAGGGGCCCGCCCCACGGCTCCCTCCCGCCGGGGCTGGGGGGCCCAGGAGGCACCGCCCGCCCCAAAGGCCCCGGGCGAGGCTGAAAGACTGGCTCTGCACTGGCTGTTCATGCTGCGAGCGCCCCACACCGGCGCCTCTGCCCCACGGCGGGCGGAGCCCTGGCCTGCCCCCCACCCAGCTTGGGGCTCAGCCCCTCTCCCCTGCGCTTTTTAGAGTTGCTGGTTAAGTTATTTGCTGTAAGGAGTCGGGTTTGTGTTGGGCAAGGCCACAAGGCTGGGCGGGCTGAGGCCCCGCCCCGTCCGGCCCAGGCCCCGCCCCGTCCGGCCCAGGCCCCGCCCCGTCTGGCTGGCTGGTCTAGCTGTGGCCCTGTCTGGCCCAGGCTTCGCCCCATCTGGCTGTCTGGCCCATGCTCTGCCCTGTCTGGCTGTATGGGCAAGGCCCTGTCTGTCCCAGGCTCCGCCCCGTCTGGCCCAGGCCCCGCCCCATCTGTCTGTGTGGGCAAGGCCCTGTCTGGGCTAGGCCCCGCCCCGTCTGGCTGTCTGGCCCAGGCCCCGCCCCATCTGGCTGTATGAGCAAAGCCCTATCTGATCTAGCTGTGGCCCTGTCTGGCTAGCTGGTTGAGGCGCTGTCTGGCCCAGGCCCCGCCCCGTCTGGCCCAGGCCCCGCCCCTTCTGGCTGTCTGGCCCAGGCTCCACCCCGTCTGGCTGTATGGGCAAGGCCCTGTCTGCGCTAGGCCCCACCCCATCTGGCTGTCTGGCCCAGGCCCCGCCCCGTCTGGCCCAGGCCCCGCCCCATCTGGCTGTCTGGCCCAGGCTCCACCCCGTCTGGCTGTATGGGCAAGGCCCTGTCTGCGCTAGGCCCCACCCCATCTGGCTGTCTGGCCCAGGCCCCGCCCCGTCTGGCCCAGGCCCCGCCCCATCTGGCTGTCTGGCCCAGGCTCCACCCCATCTGGCTGTGTGGCCCAGGCCCCGCCCCATCTGGCTGTCTGGGCTAGGCCCCGCCCCCTCTGTCTGTGGTCGTGTCCGTCTTGGCTGTAGCCACTGCTACGCTGCTGGGTTTGCGGCCACCCATGGGGCCCCCAGCTTGGGCAGCTGGTGTCCGGATTATGTGGGGCAGAGGGGGGGCCCTGCCCTGCCCTCTTGCTTGTAGCCTTCTCCCTCCCTGCCCGGCGTTGGGCCCACACACAGCGACAGCCCCCCCCCCGGCACACCGCTGCCTGCTGCTGGCTCACCCCCCCACCTCCCCCTCCCGGGACCCCCCCTCCCCGTCAGTTAGGGGGAGCCGGACTGGAACCCGGTGAAGAGGCCGGCTCCGGGGGACAGATCCTACCCCACGGAGCAGCCCCCCAGGGCCTGGCCCCCTCCTCCCCCGTGTCCCCCGGGCCCTTTGCACGCCGTGCCACGAGCCTAGTGAGCAGGTCACTGTGGACACGGGCATGGACGTGTCTCACCACCATCCGGCCAATAAACGTTGTGATCGACCGGTTGTGGGTCCTTTTTGTGGGGCAGGGCTGGGCCCTTCCAACCCCGCCCCCCCCAGCTGCTCTCCCCCCCCCCCCAGTGGATTCATGGCTCTACCCCGTCCCCCACCTGGCTCCTGTAAGGAGGATCGCTATGGGGTGGGGGCTTCGGGACCACCCTAGGGGGCCTTCCGCCTGCCCCATTGGTGGGCCTGGCGGTAGCTCCTGCCCCACGGGGAAGCAGAATTGGGGGTGCCCCATTGGCTGTGGAAAGCCGTGCCCCCCCCATGTGGGGCTCAGCTACCCCCCCTTCGTGGCAGACCCCGAGTCCGGCTCTTCTGTAGGACTCAACCTAGGCACCACTAAACAGGGGCTGGCCCCTAAGGGCCACAGGTCCCGGGGCCCAAAGGAGGTGGGGGGGGGGGCTCCCTAGCTCCCAGCTAAGGCACTCCTCCCGGCTGTGCAGGTAGGGAAACTGAGGCACTAGGGGTCCAAGGGCACTCCCGCCGACTCCTGGAAGTGACCAGCCTGGCCCTCCAGGTGGCTCCACCCACGGCCTTCAGGCCCCACCTCTGCCTCTCCCATTGGCCGCAACGGCCAGCCAATGGGCACCGCGGCGGCGGCCGCCCCCTGCTGGCTGCTCCAGGAGGGACACCCATCGAAATCGCCCATCGCCGCATGCCGAGTCCGGAGGGCTGCCCCCCCACCCCCAGGATCCCGATCCGACAGGGAAGACGACACACCGCAGCATGGGGGGCTGAAGGCGGCTTTACTCCTGCTCTGGACCCACACCCTGGGACCGTGCCCCCCAGCGTGCCACCCCCCCGGGACTCCCCACATCTGCCCTCAGCACGTAAGACTTTCTGCCGAGGGCTTCATTCGGTCCCGGCGGGTAGGGGGCGGCCGTACCCGCTACAGATCGGGGTGGTCCCGGCCGGGGGGCGGCGGGCCCGGGTCCTGCTCCGGCGCGGGCGAAAACCCGGCCGGGGCGAGCTGGAACGGCTCCGGCACCGGGGCCTCGGGCGCCTCCTTGCGGTAGAAACCCAGGTCCTGCAGCAGCCGGTTAATCTCCTGCCGGCTCATGTCGCTCAGAGGAATTCGCTGCAACGAGAGGGGGGAGAGCCGTGGGGGTCTGCCCTCCCGCGCCGGGCGTGGGCGTCCCAACCGGGCCACCGTAGGCCTCAGGGCTCCGGTTTGGCCGGGCACCTCTGGGTGGGCCTGGCTTCCAAAGGGTGGCGGTAAACCAGCGGGCAAAATACGGCCCACCGGGCCATTGGAACCGGCCCCGGGGGCGGAGCCAGCTCAGGGCCCGCCCCCACGCTGCCCCGCCCCCAGACCAATCGAGATCAGGGGACGGGGGGAGGAGCCTGTGAAGTCATTGGCCCTCTCCCTGCCGGAACCACGGGCCGTTTGTGATAGCGAACGATGTCGTGAACGGGGGGCCCAGAGGGATCCGCCCCTTTCCTCTGAGGCCACGCCCCTTTAATCAGGAGGCCCCGCCCCTTTAATCAGGAGGACCCGCCCCTTCTAGGAACGGAGCCAGCCCACGCCTGCCTATCAAAAATCATGAAGTGCACCCCCCCCCCCCCGGAAACATAATTGCCCACCCCATGGGGACAAGCAGCCGATGGCTTCTCCCCACACCCAGCTCCCGCCCCATAGCGCCCCCTACTGGGCACGGCCAGGGTGGAGCAGCCAGGGGACCCCCCCCAGTACGTACTCCTGGCCGTGCTCCCCATAGCGCCCCCTACTGGGCACAGCCAGGGTGGAGCAGCCAGGACCCCCCCCCAGTACGTACTCCTGGCCCTGCTCCCCATAGCGCCCCCTACTGGGAACAGCCAGGGTGGACCAGCCAGGGGACCCCTCCCCCGTACGTACTCCTGGCCCTGCTCCCCATAGCGCCCCCTACTGGGCACAGCCAGGGTGGACCAGCCAGGGGACCCCCCCCCCCGTACGTACTCCTGGCCCTGCTCCCCATAGCGCCCCCTACTGGGCATGGCCAGGGTGGAGCAGCCAGGGGACCCCCCCCAGTATGTACTCCTGGCCCTGCTCCCCATAGCGCCCCCTACTGGGCACGGCCAGGGTGGACCAGCCAGGGGACCCCCCCCAGTACGTACTCCAGGCTGTGCTCCCCATAGCGCCCCCTGCTGGGCACAGCCAGGGTGGAGCAGCCAGGAGACCCCCCTCCCCGCCAAGTATTGCACAGCGCCCCCTGCTGTCCCGGGCCGGGATCACAGCGCCTCCCCGCACCCAGCTCGTACCTCGAGTTCCTCGTAGCGGCCGTTCAGCAGCACGAGTTCAGGGTCGGCTCCCGGCAGGTGTTTCATGACCAGGTTGTGGCTGGAAGGGGGAATTAAGGAGCCTGGCCATGGGGGGCAGGGAGGCTCCCCGGGGCTGGGGGGCAAGAACGCCCGACCCCCACCCCACCCCGGCCGGCCCGGCAAAGGATACTACAGAGGGAGGTCCTCGGTGACGAAGGCCTTCACCTGGAAAGGAGCAGACTGTGAGCAGCACCCGCATGCTCCCCCCCCCCGCCGCAGAGCCCCCCCAGGCCTGCCCCCCACAACGGGAGGGGGCTGGGCAGAATTCGGTGAGCCTGCCACTCACCTCCTTCAAGCGGTTCAGCCATCATCCGCCGCACGTCTGTGGGGCAGCAAGAGCAGCGTGAGCGACCCCTCCAGCCCCACTGCCGTCTCCAGCCCCCCCCCACCTCCTCGCCCTCCGTAGGATCGCCCTCCAAGCCACCTTCCCCCCCTCCCCGTCCTCCGCTCGGAGCCCTTCCCGGACCCGCCTGGGCCCTCTGATCGCCCCGTCGGTCATGCGCGTCGAGGGCAAGTTGCCGGGGGACCCCACAAGTCTCCAACCCACCCGTCCTCTCCTCCCTCGGGCAGCTGGGCCTCCCCTTCCCTGCCTCACACCGGTCTTCATCTCAGAAGAACGGCCGGACGGGGTCAGACCAAAGGTCCATCTAGCCCAGTAGCCTGTCTGCCGACAGCGGCCCCAGAAGGGGTGCACCGAAGACAAGGATCAAGCGATTTGTCTCCTGCCATCCCTCTCCTGCAGCAAGGAGTTCCACTGGTTGTGCACGGGGGCGCCGAAAAACCCACTATCCCTACCCCTCTGTCCTCCATGAATTTTTCTAGCTCTGTCCGGAACCCCGTTCAAAGCCTGATCGTCCCCCACATCCTGCAGCAAGGAGTTCCGCTGGTTGTGCACGGGGCGCCGAAAAAACACCCTTTTGTTTGGGTTCGGCCTATTCACGTCATTGGCTGATGCCTAGTTCTTAGGTGAGGGGAACACGTTTCCTTGGCCACTTTCTCCTGGACGCGGAGATGCCAAATCAAGCATTTTCGTCTCATCCGCATGGCCGTTCTTGTCTCGTGCCATCCTTCTCCCGCCTCTGACAAACAGAGGCTAGGGACCCCATTTCTATCCCCTGGCTAATCACCTTTGATGGACGTAACCTCCATGAAATTATCTAGCTTCTCTTTAAACTCTGCTATAGTCCTAGCCTCCTCCGGCGAGGAGTTCCACAGGTTGACTACACACTGTGTGAAGAAGAACTTTCTTTTATTCGTTTTAAACCTGCTCCCCATTAATTTCCTTTGGTGTCCTCTAGTTCTTCTATTTAGGGAATTTATAAATCACTTTTCTTTATTCACCCTCCCCACACCACTCCTGATTTTATAGACCTCGATCCTATCCCCCCTCCGTCTCCTCTTTTCCAAGCCGAAAAGTCCCCGTCGCTTTAATCTCTCCTCAGATGGGACCGGTTCCCAACCCCGAATCATTTTAGTCGCCTTTCTCTGAACCTTTTCTAATGCCAGTATCTCTTTTTTGACATGAGACCACACCTGGACACAGTATTCCAGATGTGGGCGTGCCGTGGTTCTATATAAGGGCATACGATATTCTCCGTCTTGTGCTTGATCCCTTTTTTAACGATCCCTCACATCCGGTTGGCTTTTTGGACGGCCGCTGCCCACGCCGGGGACGTCTCCAGAGAACTATTCACGATGACTCTAAGATCTCTTTCCTGATGAGTCGTAGCTAAATTAGCTCCCATCATATTGTACGTAGAGTTGGGGTTATTTTTCCCCCATGTGCGTTACTTTCCATGTCTCCCCGTTCAATTTCGTTTGCCGTTTTGTTGCCCAAATGCTCAGTTTGGCGAGATCTTGTCGACGCTCTTCCCAGTCTGCTTTGGTCTTAACTACCTTGAGTTTAGTGTCGTCTGCAAACTTTGCCCCGTCTCTGTTTACCCCTTTCTCCAGATCGTTTACGAATACGTTGAATAGGATTGGTCCTAAGACTGACCCGTGGAGAACACCACTAGTTCCCCCTCTCCAGTCTGAAAACTGACCATTTATCCCTACCCTTTGTCTTTTAACCAGTTTTCAGACCCACAATTTTTGTCTACCATTGCAACACATTCGTTTAAACAACGTCATCGTCACTGGGCAGGCGTTGAGATTTTGGGGAGTAAAAAGGACAAAAATAAGCGGTAAAACATCCAACACAAATTCAGCGTTCTCCAAATGTCAGCGGTGTTCACGTTCCCCGAGACTGCTCTCGACTATCACGGAGGGGACGTGAACCTCTGGTTGAGAAACACTGCTCAAAAAAAAATAAAAAAGGAGGCGTCCTACAAGAAGCAGACAAATAAAAGTGCCGTAAGAGTGCCGGATTAGAAAGGCCCAGGTACAAAACAGAGTGGAGACCGAAACGGCAACAAGCAAGCATTCTCCAAATATATTAGAAGCAAGAGGAGGAGCAAGGACATGGTAGGTCCTTTGATGATTGGAGAAGAAGCTAGGGACTTCAATTGCAGGAAGGGGGGGTTGAGGATGGACATTCGGAAAAACTTCCCGACTATTCAGGATGGTGAAACACTGGACTATTTTGCCGAGGGGGGTTGTGGAATCTCCATCGCTGGAGATATCGAAGAGCAGGTTGGGTAGACATCTACTAGGGATGGGCTTGGTTCTGCCGGGAGGGCAGGGGATGGGACTTGATGAACTCTCAAGGTCTCTTCCTGTTCTAGGATTCTGTAGACATCTACCAGGGATGGTCTAATGGGGCTTGGTCCTGCCGGGAGGGCGGAGGATGGGACTTGATGACCTCTCAAGGTCTCTTCCTGTTCTCGGATTCTGTAGACATCTACCAGGGATGGTCTAATGGGGCTTGGTCCTGCCGGGAGGGCGGGGGATGGGACTTGATGACCTCTCAAGGTCTCTTCCTGTTCTAGGATTCAGTAGACATCTACCAGGGATGGTCTAGATGGGGCTGGATCCTACCGGGAGGGCAGGGGACTGGACTTGATGACCTCTCAAGGTCCCTTCCACTTCTAGGATTCTGTAGACATCTACCAGGGATGGTCTAATGGGGCTTGGTCCTGCCGGGAGGGTGGGGGATGGGACTTGATGACCTCTCAAGGTCTCTTCCTGTTCTAGGAGTCAGTAGACATCTACCAGGGATGATCTAATGGGGCTTGGTCCTGCCGGGAGGGCAGGGGACTGGACTTGATGACCTCTCAAGGTCCCTTCCACTTCTAGGATTCTGTAGACATCTACCAGGGATGGTCTAATGGGGCTTGGTCCTGCCGGGAGGGTGGGGGATGGGACTTGATGACCTCTCAAGGTCTCTTCCTGTTCTAGGAGTCAGTAGACATCTACCAGGGATGGTCTAATGGGGCTTGGTCCTGCCGGGAGGGCGAGGGATGGGACTTGATGACCTCTCAAGGTCTCTTCCTGTTCTAGGAGTCAGTAGACATCTACCAGGGATGGTCTAATGGGGCTTGGTCCTGCCGGGAGGGCGAGGGATGGGACTTGATGACCTCTCAAGGTCTCTTCCTGTTCTAGGAGTCAGTAGACATCTACCAGGGATGGTCTAATGGGGCTTGGTCCTGCCGGGAGGGTGGGGGATGGGACTTGATGACCTCTCAAGGTCTCTTCCTGTTCTAGGAGTCAGTAGACATCTACCAGGGATGATCTAATGGGGCTTGGTCCTGCCGGGAGGGCGGGGGATGGGACTTGATGACCTCTCAAGGTCCCTTCCACTTCTAGGATTCTGTAAACATCTACCAGGGATGGTCTAGATGGGGCTGGGTCCTGCCGGGAGGGCGGGGGATGGAACTCGATGACCTCACGAGGTCCCTTCCTGTTCTAGGATTCCAAAGCCAGGTCACCAGCGACGAATGCCTGGTTGCCATGGTAACGCCACATGCCTCCGGTTGTCCTGGCAACGGGCCACGTTCACGGTTTCCAGGGGAACGCGCAGGGAGGCTCCGCCCCCTCCCTCGCCCAAAGTTTGGGAGTGGATCCCGGCTAGGGCTGGGCCCGTCCCCACTGTCCCCCAGGGAGGTTGCTTGCACCCAGCGGCCTGCTGCTCGTGGGGAAAGGGGACCCGGCCCCCTGGCTTCCCCCCCCCCCCCCCAGGCCTGGCTTTGCTGTTCAGTACCAGGGACTGGAGGCAGGAGTCCCCTCCCCCTCCCCGCCCCATAGCAACCTCCCTGCCCCAAACTCGACTCCTCAGGTTGCAAGCACCACTCAGCGCTGCCCAAATGTGTTGGGGGGGGAGAGGTGGGACGAAGGCCCCCCCACGGCCTGTGCCCCTCCGCTGGACTCTACCCCCCCATTCTGCAAGCCCCCCACGGCCCGTGCCCCTCCCCAGTGCTCTGCCCCCGATCCCCAAGCCCCCCACGGCCCGTGCCCCTCCCCAGCACTCTGCCCTCTGTTCCCCAAACCCCCCACGGCCCGTGCCCCTCCCCGGCGCTCTGCCCCCGATCCCCAAGCCCCCCACGGCCCGTGCCCCTCCCCGGCGCTCTGCCCCCGATCCCCAAGCCCCCCACGTCCCGTGCCCCTCCCCAGCACTCTGCCCCCCGATCCACAAGCCCCCCACGGCCCGTGCCCCTCCCCAGCGCTCTGCCCCCCATTACCCAAGCCCCCCACGGTCCGTGCCCCTCCCCAGCGCTCTGCCCCCCGATCCCCAAGCCCCCCACGGCCCGTGCCCCTCCCCGGCGCTCTGCCCCCCGTTCCCCAAGCTCCCCACGGCCCGTGCCCCTCCCCAGTGCTCTGCCCCCGATCCCCAAGCCCCCCACATCCCGTGCCCCTCCCCGGCGCTCTGCCCCCCGTTCCCCAAGCCCCCCACGGCCCGTGTCCCTCCCCGGCGCTCTGCCTCCCCTTCCCCGAGCCCCCCACATCCCGTGCCCCTCCCCGGCGCTCTGCCCCCCGTTCCCCAAGCCCCCCACATCCCGTGCCCCTCCCCAGTGCTCTGCCCCCGATCCCCAAGCCCCCCACATCCCGTGCCCCTCCCCGGCGCTCTGCCCCCCCTTCCCCAAGCCCCCCACGGCCCGTGCCCCTCCCCAGCACTCTGCCCCCCGTTCCCTAAGCCCCCCACGGCCCGTGCCCCTCCCCGGCACTCTGCCCCCGATCCCCAAGCCCCCCACGGCCCGTGCCCCTCCCCAGCGCTCTGCCCCCCGATCCTCAAGCCCCCCACGGCCTGTGCCCCTCCCTAGCACTCTGCCCCCCGATCCTCAAGCCTCCCACGGCCCGTGCCCCTCCCCAGCACTCTGCCCCCCCTTCCCCAAGCCCCCCACGGCCCGTGCCCCTCCCCAGCGCTCTGCCCCCCTTCCCCAAGCCCCCCACGGCCCGTGCCCCTCCCCAGCGCTCTGCCCCCCTTCCCCAAGCCCCCCACGGCCCGTGCCCCTCCCCAGCGCTCTGCCCCCCGATCCCCAAGCCCCCCACGGCCCGTGCCCCTCCCCAGCGCTCTGCCCCCCGATCCCCAAGCCCCCCACGGCCCGTGCCCCTCCCCAGCGCTCTGCCCCCCGCTCCCCAAGCCCCCCACGGCCCGTGCCCCTCCCCAGCGCTCTGCCCCCTCTTCCCCAAGCCCCCCACGGCCCGTGCCCCTCCCCGGCGCTCTGCCCCCCATACCCAAGCCCCCCACGGCCCGTGCCCCTCCCCAGCGCTCTGCCCCCGATCCCCAAGCCCCCCACGGCCCGTGCCCCTCCCCAGCGCTCTGCCCCCGATCCCCAAGCCTCCCACGGCCCGTGCCCCTCCCCAGCGCTCTGCCCCCCTTCCCCAAGCCCCCCACGGCCCGTGCCCCTCCCCAGCGCTCTGCCCCCCGCTCCCCAAGCCCCCCACGGCCCGTGCCCTCCCCAGCGCTCTGCCCCCCTTCCCCAAGCCCCCCACGGCCCGTGCCCCTCCCCAGCGCTCTGCCCCCTCTTCCCCAAGCCCCCCACGGCCCGTGCCCCTCCCCGGCGCTCTGCCCCCGATCCCCAAGCCCCCCACGGCCCGTGCCCCTCCCCAGCGCTCTGCCCCCCGATCCCCAAGCCCCCCACGGCCCGTGCCCCTCCCCAGCGCTCTGCCCCCCGATCCCCAAGCCCCCCACGGCCCGTGCCCCTCCCCAGCGCTCTGCCCCCCGCTCCCCAAGCCCCCCACGGCCCGTGCCCCTCCCCAGCGCTCTGCCCCCCGCTCCCCAAGCCCCCCACGGCCCGTGCCCCTCCGCAGCGCTCTGCCCCCCTTCCCCAAGCCCCCCACGGCCCGTGCCCCTCCCCAGCGCTCTGCCCCCCGATCCCCAAGCCCCCCACGGCCCGTGCCCCTCCGCAGCGCTCTGCCCCCGATCCCCAAGCCCCCCACGGCCCGTGCCCCTCCGCAGCGCTCTGCCCCCGATCCCCAAGCCCCCCACGGCCCGTGCCCCTCCCCAGCGCTCTGCCCCCGATCCCCAAGCCCCCCACGGCCCGTGCCCCTCCGCAGCGCTCTGCCCCCGATCCCCAAGCCCCCCACGGCCCGTGCCCCTCCCCAGCGCTCTGCCCCCGATCCCCAAGCCCCCCACGGCCCGTGCCCCTCCGCAGCGCTCTGCCCCCGATCCCCAAGCCCCCCACGGCCCGTGCCCCTCCGCAGCGCTCTGCCCCCCTTCCCCAAGCCCCCCACGGCCCGTGCCCCTCCCCAGCGCTCTGCCCCCCCAGTTCCCAGTCCCCTTCCCCCCCCCCCCTTACCTCCACTTTTCCCCGCGCCAGCCCCGGAGGTCTCGCCCGGTCCGGGCCGGGGGCGCGCAGCGGCGCCAGCAGCGCAGCCAAGAGCAGCAGCCGGCGGCTCATCGGAGCGGGCCGGGGCCGCTGCCACGTCGGTGGGAGGCGGAGGGCGCCGCTGCGCCCCTCCCCGTGGCGCCGCGCCCGGCCCCTCCCCGTGGCCTCGCGCCCGGCGCGAGCTCACTCCGGAGTGACCGCGTTGACACGGGCCGGCCAATCCCACGTGGAAACCAGTCTCCTTAAATCTGGGGGGGGGGTGGAGGGGAGAACCAGGCCCATCCCATCAAGCACCAGCTCCTGGAGTCCCGGGATGCCAGGGCGGGGGCAAGCCCCCCCTTAGCCCCCCTCCCCGCTTCAGCAGCAGAAAGCCCCCCCAAAGGACCCCCCCCCGAGCGCCGGCATCAGAACTTTCCGGGAACGGAGCGCACGACTTCTCGGGGATGAGACACCGATCGGCCCACGGGAGTGTGTGTGTGTGTGTGGGGGGGGGTGTCCTGCTGATTTAGGGGGTTCAGTTTTAGTGCCAGGGTCTGGAGGCGGGAGGAAGGACTGGTCCCCCCCCCCCTCCCCGGAGCGTTTCGTCAGCAGTCACCACTAGGCACCGCTGCCACGGAGCTCCCCCCCCGGCCTGGCCCCGCAGCGGGAACGCTGCTCTGAGAAATCAGCCTCTTTGGCACGGAGACAACGGCGCGCCGAAAAGCATGGCCCCTGAGTAGCCGAGTCGCTCGGGCCGCACGCCGAATTCGCCGCCCGAGCCGGGCTCTGAAGGGCAGGGATCCCGCTGGGGAATTCACCCCATGGCTTCAAAATGGCCTAGTTATGGGGGACACCCCGCTACATGTTCCCCCCGCGGCCGTCTTCGTTGCTCGGGCCGTCTAGGATGGGGAAAAGACCAGCATCCATGCCTGTGACTTAGGGCTGGGAGAAATGCCACAGACATTGGCCGGAAAAGTGGGGAAAAGCCGGGATCTGTGGCTCCGGGATTTTGCCGGCCTGGCTCAAGCGAGCAAGCAAGAAAGGCTTGCTGGAAATCGCCGCAAAACCAAAAGGAAGCAAAGCGAAGCAAGCAATCCACCCGAAAAACCCCAAAAAACGAAAAAAGATCACGACGCCCCGAAACGAACAAAACAGAAACCCACCGAAAAAACAAACCATAAAATCAACCCCCCAAAAACCAAAACGAAACAGAAAATACCAACCAAAATACCCCCAAACAAAAAACGAAACCAAACAGACGCACAACTGACAGGAAACAAAACCCAGCAAAACACAAAGAAAAATAACAACCAAAAAGCAACCCTCCCGACCCAAAAGCAAACAACCGACAGCAAACAAGAAACGAAACAAAATAGATGCACAGCCAACAGCAAACAACAACAAAACACAAACAAACAAAAAATAACAACCAAAAACCTACCCCCAAACCAACCAAAAATCAAACAACCGACAAGAAACAAAAACAAATCAACCAAAATCAAAACCCCCCAAAACCAAACCAAACAGATGAACAGCCAAGAACAAACAAAAAATAACAACCAAAAAACCAACCCCCTCAACCAAAACCAACCAGCCAACAACAAGCAAAAAACAACAACAAACTAATAAACAAAAATAGTGACCCAAAAAACAACCCCCGAAACCAAAAACAGCCAACCGACAACAAGCAAAAAACAACAACAAACTAACAAACAAAAATAGCACCCCAAAAAACAACCCCCGAAACCAAAACCAACCAACCAACAACAAGCAAAAAACAACAACAAACTAATAAAAATAGTGACCCAAAAAACAACCCCCGAAACCAAAAACAGCCAACCGACAACAAGCAAAAAACAACAACAAACTAACAAACAAAAATAGCGACCCAAAAAACAACCCCCGAAACCAAAACCAACCAACCAACAACAAGCAAAAAACAACAACAAACTAATAAAAATAGTGACCCAAAAAACAACCCCCGAAACCAAAAACAGCCAACCGACAACAAGCAAAAAACAACAACAAACTAACAAACAAAAATAGGGACCCAAAAAACAACCCCCGAAACCAAAAACAACCAACCAACAACAAGCAAAAAACAACAACAAACAAATAAAAATAGTGACCCAAAAAACAACCCCCGAAACCAAAAACAGCCAACCGACAACAAGCAAAAAACAACAACAAACTAACAAACAAAAATAGGGACCCAAAAAACAACCCCCGAAACCAAAAACAACCAACCGACAACAAACAAAAAATAACAACCAAAAAAACAACCCCTTCAACCAAAACCAACCAACCGACAACAA
This sequence comes from Pelodiscus sinensis, assembly GCF_049634645.1. Taxonomy (NCBI): domain Eukaryota; kingdom Metazoa; phylum Chordata; order Testudines; family Trionychidae; genus Pelodiscus; species Pelodiscus sinensis. Next base: position 4,902,453 of record NC_134725.1, on the reverse strand, counting down.
GCAAAAAACAACAACAAACTAACAAACAAAAATAGGGACCCAAAAAACAACCCCCAAAACCAAAAACAACCAACCAACAAGAAACAAAAACCAAAAAACAGAAACAAAAACCAAAAAGAAACAAAAAATAACAACCAAAACCACCGAAAAACACCCCCCCCACAAAATCCAAAACCAAAAAAGCAACCAAAAACAAAACCTCCCAAAACAAAACAAAAACCAAACAGATGAACAACCAACAACAAACAAAAAATATCAAGCAAATAAACAACCCCCAACCAAAACCAACCAACCAACGAACAAAAAACAACAAAAAATCAAACAAAAAATAGCAACCAAAAAAAACAACCTTCCAAACCAAAAACAAGCAACCAACAACAAACAAAAAATGACAAAAAAACAAACAAAAAATAACAACCAAAAAAACAACCCCCCAAACCAAAAACAAGCAACCGACAACAAACAAAAAATGACAAAAAAACAAACAAAAAATAACAACCAAAAAAACAACCCCCCAAACCAAAAACAAGCAACCAACAACAAACAAAAAATAACAACCAAAAAACAACCCCCAAACCAAAAACAAGCAACCGACAACAAACAAAAATGACAAAAAACAAACAAAAAATAACAACCAAAAAAACAACCCCCCAAACCAAAAACAAGCAACCAACAACAAACAAAAAATAGCAACCAAAAAACAACCCCCGAAACCAAAAACAAGCAACCGACAACAAACAAAAATGACAAAAAACAAACAAAAAATAGCAACCAAAAAACAACCCCCGAAACCAAAAACAAGCAACCGACAACAAACAAAAATGAGAAAAAACAAACAAAAAATAGCAACCAAAAAACAACCCCCCGAAACCAAAAACAAGCAACCGACAACAAACAAAAATGACAAAAAACAAACAAAAAATAGCAACCAAAAAACAACCCCCGAAACCAAAAACAAGCAACCGACAACAAACAAAAATGAGAAAAAACAAACAAAAAATAGCAACCAAAAAACAACCCCCAAACCAAAAACAAGCAACCAACAACAAACAAAAACCAAAAAGAAACAACAAATAACAACCAAAAACCAACAACCAAAAACCCACCGAAAAAACCAACCAAAACAAACAAAAACCAAAAAAACCCCCCCACAGAATTAAAAACTAAAAAAAACACCCACCAAAAACTAACCCCCCCAAAACCAAAAACCAAAACCCAACAGCCGAACAGCCACCAACAAACAAAAAACAAACAAAAAATAACCACCACAAAAAGACCACCTACCAAAACCAACCAAAAACCAAATAACCGACAACAACCAAAAACCAAAAAGAAACAAAAAATAACAACCGAACCAGCAAAAAACCCAAACAAACCGAAAAAACGAAACCAACCACCCAAGACACAAAACACCCCAAAGCAAACCCACAGCCCAACGGAACGGTCCGTAGGGAATCGTGTCCAAAGGGGCGGAGACAGAGGCCGAGAATAGCGCCGGGCCGCTGTCTAGACCCCCCACGTCCGGAATCCTACGTGCCGATTTAGTCGATTTTTCTCCAAAACGACACGTTGGGATCGGAAACGGGCCAGGGAAGGGCAGCCCGAACGCTCCGGCGGATGGTAGAGCTCAAAAATCGGGGACTTTTCAGCTCGGAAAAGAGACGCTAATATTGGGATCGAAACGTGGCCCGGGCGTGGCCGTGGCCAGAGGAATGTCAGTCCCGTCACGGATCTCGGGGACCAGGCATCGACCGAGGACTCGGAGAGGTTCCAACCGAAATCTAGCTCCTCCCCTAAGATGGCCGACTCTTTGCCCGATAGGAGAGTCCAGACCAGAACCGGGCCCGACCCCCGGCAAGCTCCGTTCCCATAGGACGGGTCCTTCAGCGGAGCGCCATGCTCCCAGAAAGGGCGTGGCCTCATCGGGAAAGGGCGTGGCCGGAGGAAACGTGACAGCCCTCGGAGCACAGGGACTCCGGCGGCAATTTAAAGGGCCGGCGACACTTTCCTGAAGGGGCGGGTCGATTTTGGGCGGGAGGCACCCATGGGGTCACTGCGCCCCAATTGCTCTAGAAGAGGGGGGCAGCCCCTCCCCAGGCTGTTCTCCAGCTGGCCGCCCCTCCCCTGCTAGTCACGCAAGGTCCTGTGCTAAATCGTTGGGGGGTAGGGGCGCCCCCTCCCTCGCCCACTCAGCACCAATCCAGACGGTCCTCACTCCTGCGCGTCTCTCTGGATCTCAGCAAAGCACAAGCCAACTGTACCCCCCCCCCATGCCCGCCAACTTCATAGGGGAAACTGAGGCACGCGCATTTGTCAGGCCAAATGATACAAAATTCTCCGCTTTCTCATCAGGGGCCGCTCTCCCCTCTGTGTGAGCCCTGAGCCCACGTCGCAGCATGGCACCGGGGGTGTGTGTGTTAGTATTGGGGTGTCACTGGGGTGCACCGTGCTGGCGGGAGCGGTTCAGGTGTAGATGCTGCGCTCCGGGTCAGTGCCCTGGGACGGTCCCCACGAGCAATGGGTTTTTTTCCTACCTGTGTGCGGAATAAATTTTGTTGCATGCGCGGCGGCCTGTGTGAATGTGCACCACCCGTCGGAACACAACCCATGCTGCTCGGGGCGGCCCTGGAATCTCTCATGAGTGGCCACCAGGAACCCTGCTTGGCACGCTCCCGGGACCCTGCGCAAGGCGTTGCTGCCCCGATGTCTGTGTCTCTTTGGCTTCTCCCGCTCCTGGGACCCTGGCAAAGGGAGGAGGCTGCTACAATTCCCTACACCATGGTCTGCCAGCTCAGCTCAGACCCAGGGTTCCCTGTAAGCTGGGCGCTTGGGCGGACACCCAGGCGAGATTCAAACGCTTCCCAGCTAATTAGCAGAGCGCCCCCCGGCCGGGTGTGTGTGTATGGGTGGTGCACCCCCCTGAGAGCTGTGGTGCACCGGACACAATTTATTCCGCACATGGGTGGGAAAAGTTAGAGGCTTGCAGGGGGGCGTCCAGGCTGCAGTGGCCAGGCTGTGCTGTTAGAAGTGGCCACTAGGGGGCAGGCTGTTCCCACTGCTGCCTCCCCAGAGCTGGGCGCAGCAGGCTGGGACAGGTGTGTGTGTTGGGGGGGGGGGGGTTCATGCTTCTCTGGGCCGCCCTGCCCTGGGCCACAGCCCAGATGCGCACTTGTGGGGCACGGCAGGTGTGGGGCGGGGAGTCCACAGGTGCCGGATGCTGACGCGGGGAACTGAGGCAGGGAGTCCAGACGGGTCTTCCCTGACCCACACGGTGCCAATGGGGCGGGCGAGACACTAGCCCCGTCTCCGGGGCATCCGTGGGGCAGCTGATCTTCCTGCCCCGTCTGTGGGGGGCCAGCGCCAGTATCGCCCCCCCCCACTGTCTCCTCCTGGGCCCGTGGGGCAGACACCCCCGGGCTGGCCCCCGCCCTGCGACCCCTCAGCGCCTAGGCCTGTGGGCTCCCCGGCACTGGGGTCGCCCCATCTGCTCCGCCCCCCCCATCCAGCCTCCCCAGACCCCAACTGGGCTGCAAGGGGGGGTCCCCAGCGGGCACCCCCAATCCCTCCCAGCCCCCCTAGCCTGGGCTCCCCCCCCCCCCCGTTTTCCCAGCCTGCTCCCCCCCCCCCCCGGAATTGGGCTCCTGCGCCTTTAAATCCTTCGCAGGTTGCCAGGCTGATGACGTCACTGAATCCCCGGGCTGCGGGGGGGGGGGGGAAAGGGGGGGGGGGAGCGGGAGCATCGTCGGGAGGCAGCGATGGAGCCGGGGACCCGGAGGCCGGGTAGGGGCAGATCCGCAGCCCCCCAGGTAAGGCCCCGCCCCCCCCCGCACACCTGGGATAGGGCAGAGCCGCGGCCCCCCCCAGGAAAGGCCCCGCCCCCTCCGCCCCCCCGCACACCTGGTCAAGGGCAGAGCCGCAGCCCCCCCCCAGGTAAGGCCCCGCCCCCTCCAGCCCCCCCCCCACACCTGGTCAGGGGCAGAGCCGCAGCCCCCCCAGGTAAGGCCCCGCCCCCTCCAGCCCCCCCCACACCTGGTCAGGGGCAGAGCCGCAGCCCCCCCCCAGGTAAGGCCCCCCCCTCCAGCCCCCCCCCACACCTGGTCAGGGGCAGAGCCGCAGCCCCCCCCCAGGTAAGGCCCCGCCCCCTTCGCCCCCCCACATGGTGCCCGTTTCGACCTGGCGCTGGCCCCCCCCTCACACACACGCCGGCCAGGATCCCCTCCTCCCCCCCCCGGCAGCTGGTTCAGGCTGCCCCCCCCAGCTGAGTGAAAGCACGACTAGGTGCCCCCCCCACCCCCGGGCAGCGTGGGGGTGCCCAGCTATTCGCCTGGCACGCTGGCAGCGGCGGGGGGGGGGGACACAGCAGGCGGGGGCCCCCCCACTCCGGTGCCGGGAATAGAACTCGGGAAAAAGCCAAGGATGCCCCCCCCCGCCGCCACCCAAGGGTGGCATCTCGTTGGTTCGCTCCCCCCCCCCCACACTCCGGCGCGCTGGCGTTATGCAAGAGCCACATCCCCTTCCTGCCACCAACAGTGCAGGGAAGCAGCCGCCGGAGTCCTAAGACCGGGGGGGGGGGGGGGCTCGGTGCCCCCCAGACCCGCCGGCCCCACGGTGCCCACCCCCCCAGCCCGGCACGGGTGAAGGTGCCCTAACTCTTAGGCATGGCTACCCTGGCAGCTCCGGCCCGCGCTGGGTTTCTAGGGGAGTGGAAGGGGGGCTGTGCATCGCTGGGGGGGGCCTGGTTTTAGGGGTGTCCCCCCCCAGAGCTGAGAGGTGGGGGGAAACTCCAAGAAAGGCCCCCGATTTTCCGTCCCCACGGGAACCAGCCCCCCCGTCTCTCGATTTGGGGGGCAGACTTAGGCGCGCCAAGAGAGCTCCCCGACTTTCCGTCCCCAGGGGAACCAGCCCCCTCCCCGTCTCTCGACTCTAGATCCCAGCATGCATCGCTCCGTCTGGGGCCCCCACCCCAACGGAGCCGGGCCTATGGCCAGGAGGGGGAAAGGGGGCAGGTTAGGAGCCATAGGGGGGGTCGCCGGGGCTCCGGTCAAGGGGGTCCCCCGGGTGTCTCGAGGCCACCCTGCACCTCCGCAGGGCCTAGTGGTCGGGTGAGCCTAGTCCCCGGGGTGTCAATTTCGGGATCCGTCGGTGGCCGGTTCGATCCCGACCCCCGCCTGCTCTTTTTTTTTCCCCCTCCCAGACGGAGTCGCCCCCTAGTGGCCCGAAGGACCCGGGTCCGTCCTGCACCGTGGGGGCCCTGTCTCTATCGCCCCGGGGCTCCGTCGCCGCCCCCTTCCCGCCCGTCTCCCCCCGCCCGCAGCCCGAGGGCTGCCTCTCCGTGGGGCCCGCGGAGCCGTCCCCCGCCGGGGCCCTGTTCGGCTTCTTTCGCCCGGTGTCCCCGGACGCCCCGGCGCTGCCCGAATTCTGCCCCCCGGCTCCGGGCTGTCTCCCCGGCGAGCGGAGAGAGGCCCTGCCCCGGGCGGAATCCAGTGACCCCATTCTTGGGGGGCGAACGGGCGGTCCCCCCCGGCCCGGGGGCCTCCCCAAAGCCGTCTCCAGCGAGTTCCTCTCCGGGGGCCGGCTCGGGCCCTCCAAGCAGGGCCCCCTGGCCAAAGCGGAGTCGGAGGAGTTCCCCCCCTTCGGGAGGAGGAGCCCGTCCCTCGTCTTGCCCGTCTGTGCGGAGCCGCCGGAGGCCTGGCTGGGCAGAGCCAAGGAAAACGGCGCCTTCCGGTGAGTTTTCCCCCTCCCCGGGCAGATCATGGGGGAGGGGAGCCCGGGCAGACCCTGGGGGAGGGAAGTGGGGGGGCGGTCAGGTCTCCTCCTTGCTCCCCCAGCAGACCCCGGGCTCCTAGGCAGGCTGCCTGCTCATTGGGCCCGCCCCGTGGGGAATGAATTTTGTTCTGTGCACCAGCGTGCAGGGGATGTGCGACGCACCGCCTTCGTAATGGTGCTGGTAACCAAATTCACAGGGGCGGTGGGGGGGGGCTCAGAGTTGGGCGCAGGATGCAGGAGGGGGTATGGGCTCTGGGGTGGGAGTCAGGGTGCAGGACGGGTGGGGTGCAGGAGGGGGTATGGGCTCTGGGGTGGGAGTCAGGGTGCAGGAGGGGGTATGGGCTCTGGGGTGGGAGTCAGGGTGCAGGAGGGGGTACGGGCTCTGGGGTGGGGTGTAGGAAGGGGTATGGGCTCTGGGGTGGGGTGTAGGAGGGGGTATGAGCTCTGGGGTGGGGTGTAGGAGGGGGTATGGGCTCTGGGGTGGGAGTCAGGGTGCAGGAGGGGGTATGGGCTCTGGAGTGGGAGTCAGGGTACAGGAGGGGGTATGGGCTCTGGGGTGGGAGTCAGGGTGCAGGAGGGGGTATGGGCTCTGGGGTGGGAGTCGGTGCAGGAGGGGGTATGGGCTCTGGGGTGGGGTGCAGGAGGGGGTATGGGCTCTGGGGTGGGAGTCAGTGCAGGAGGGGGTATGGGCTCTGGGGTGGGGTGTAGGAGGGGGTATGGGCTCTGGGGTGGGAGTCAGGGTGCAGGAGGGGGTATGGGCTCAGAGTTGGGTGCAGGATGCAGGAGGAGGTACGGGCTCTGGGGTGGGAGTCGGGGTGCAGGAGGGGGTATGAGCTCTGGGGTGGGGTGTAGGAGGGGGTATGGGCTCTGGGGTGGGAGTCAGGGTGCAGGAGGGGGTATGGGCTCTGGGGTGGGAGTCGGGTGCAGGAGGGGGTATGGGCTCTGGGGTGGGAGTCAGGGTGCAGGAGGGGGTATGGGCTCTGGGGTGGGAGTCGGGTGCAGGAGGGGGTATGGGCTCTGGGGTGGGAGTCAGGGTGCAGGAGGGGGTATGGGCTCTGGAGTGGGAGTCAGGTGCAGGAGGGGGTATGGGCTCTGGGGTGGGAGTCAGGGTGCAAGAGGGGGTCTGGGCTCTGGGGTGGGAGTCAGGGTGCAGGAGGGGGTATGGGCTCTGGAGTGGGAGTCGGGTGCAGGAGGGGGTATGGGCTCTGGGGTGGGAGTCAGGGTGCAGGAGGGGGTATGAGCTCTGGGGTGGGGTGTAGGGGGGGTATGGGCTCTGGGGTGGGAGTCAGTGCAGGAGGGGGTATGAGCTCTGGGGTGGGGTGTAGGGGGGGTATGGGCTCTGGGGTGGGAGTCAGGGTGCAGGAGGGGGTATGGGCTCTGGGGTGGGGTGTAGGAGGGGGTATGGGCTCTGGGGTGGGAGTCAGGGTGCAGGAGGGGGTCTGGGCTCTGGGGTGGGAGTCAGGGTACAGGAGGGGGTATGGGCTCTGGGTCTGGGATGAAGAACAGAGAGGATGGGCCCTTTTTCCCCCTCGTCACGGCAGCTAAATGCAAATGTGCTAACGAGCCGCCTTCCAGTTTTGCATATAATTTGCATGTGCCGAGAGCTGCGGCGTCCTGCCCTGAGCGGCGGGGCAGGAGGAAAAGTCACGGGGCTGCTCGTCACTGTGGGTCCCTTTCTCGTTGCAAGGATCACCGTGGTCACGTGGAACGTCGGCACCGCCATGCCCCCGAGCGACGTGACCTCCCTGCTGCACCTCAACACGGGCGACACGAACGAGACCGACATGATCGCCATAGGGTAAGGGACTCGTGGGCCGAGAGACCCTCTTGGCCCCTCTGTGCGCTGCCCTCCAGGATGTGGGTCCCCGGGATCTGCTGTCCCCCAAAGAAAATGTCCTCTAGGTCATGCGGCGGCTCCTCTCCCGAAGCAGAAAGATCCAGGTTCGAGCCAGAACTGGGAACAGCCTTGAGATGGTGGCAGCGGTGGGATATTCAGAAAAGACCCGCACGCTTCCTACCCGTCGCAGGATTGGCACCGCTTTTGAGAGCACCCCCCTCCTCGCTTCTCTCCATCCGCTCCATGTCTCTTCCTGGCTCCCGGCCTGATCCGCTAGGAATCCTCCAGCCGGGACGGGCAAAGCCGAGCGCCCAAATCTCCTCGAACATCTGTGGGATTTGGGTGCCCGACTCTCCTTGGCTCTTCTTTGCCAGTCCCGCCTTCCCCACTGCCCTTCTCCAGTCCCCCTATGAGATCAGCTGCTTGCCCTGCCACGCCGGGTGTGGGGTGGCGGAGTTGCCCAGGGTCCCCTAGCAGAAAAGATCTCCCAGAAGGGGGAGCCCTGGCCTGCGATCAGCCCCCCGTGTCTCCCCTCTCAGGCTGCAGGAGGTAAACTCCATGATCAACAAGCGTCTGAAGGATGCCCTCTTCACGGACCAGTGGAGCGAACTCTTCATGGACGTGCTGAGCCCCTTTCACTTCGTGCTGGTAAGGGGGGGGGACGGGGTGAGGGCTGCCCCCCAAATAAATTGTCCTCTAGCCCCCGTGGGGACCCCTCTCCTGAAGCAGAAAGCGCCCGGTTCGAGCCAGAGTGGGGAACAGCCTTGACATGGTGGCAGCGGTGGGATATTCAGAAAAGGCCAGCACTGCTCCCTACCCATCACCAAAGCTGGCCAGCAGGACCTGCCTGTCTGTGCTTGCTGCCTCAGTTTCCCTCCTGGCACCACAGAGCAGACACACCCCGCCCCATGTTTGTAGGGGGCTGAGAATCTAGTCGTAGCCCTGCTAGTTGGGGTAACTTCTTTGCCGTTTGGGGGGGGGTGAGGTCCTCCCCGCAACATGAGACAGGGAAGCGAAAACGCTTCCACTGGGAGGCTCAGGGTGGGCGGGGCTGCCTTAGGCTCCGCCCCGTCCTCCCAGGAGGTCTTCTCTGACCCCCGCGGGGGCCCCTCTCCTGAAGCAGAAAGCGCCCGGTTCGAGCCAGAGCGGGGAACAGCCTTGACATGGTGGCAGCGGTGGGATATTCAGAAAAGGCCAGCCCTGCTCCCTACCCATCACCAAAGCTGGCCGTGCTCGCTGCCTCAGTTTCCCTCCTCATGCCTTTCCCTCCCCCGCGACAGGTGAGCACGGTGCGGATGCAGGGCGTGATCCTGCTGGTGTTTGCCAAATACTATCACCTCCCCTTCCTGCAGGACATCCAGACGGATTGCACCCGGACCGGGCTGGGCGGTTATTGGGTGAGACGCACGTGCAGTGCCCACTGGGACGTGGGGGGCACGTGGGGGGGGGGACCCCAAGGCCACCGTCCAGGCTCCGGAGGCCAGAAGGCCGCTGGGACCAGTCCCACCGCCCTCCCGCTGGCTGATCCCAGCTCTCCAGGCGGGCGGGGGAGGGGATATGACTTGGGGGGCACTGACCCATTTTGGGGTCCCTCTCGGACAGGGCAACAAGGGCGGGGTGAGCGTGCGGCTGTCCGTCTTCGGCCACATGCTCTGCTTCCTCAACTGCCACCTGCCGGCCCACCTGGAGAAGGCGGAGCAACGGAAAGACGATTTCACCACCATCCTCCACATGCAGCAGTTCGAGGGGCAGGCGGCCAGCGGTATCCTGGACCACGAGTACGGAGCCGGGGGGTTGGGGCGGCCCGTTTCCCAGCAGCCCTCGGGGCTGGAAAGGCCGCAGGCCCCTCGTGCGCCCCCCTCCCGCCGGTTCTCGGCAGTGGAAATTTCCGCTCCCGGGCCGTGCTCGGCCATGTGACCCAGGGCCCGGGGGAGGGGGGGGGGGGAGCCGAGCGGGTTTCGGCGGCCGGGCCCCGCACCTGAGCCAGGCTGGCAGCCGGCCAGCGTGTGATCGGCAAAGCGCTGACCTACATTCGGCGCGGCCGCGGAAACGTTCGCCGGCCTCAGAGCCGCGTGATCCGGCGCCTGCTCTGCTCGGGGGGGGGCCAGGAGTCCAGCCCCCCAACCATCTCCACCCGGCCCCCCCAAGCATCCAGGCACCCCCCCGGTGAGTCCAGCCCCCCAACCATCTCCACCCGGCCCCCCCAAGCATCCAGGCACCCCCCCGGTGAGTCCAGCCCCCCAACCATCTCCACCCGGCCCCCCCAAGCATCCAGGCACCCCCCCGGTGAGTTCAGACCCCCAACCATCTCCACCCGGCCCCCCCAAGCATCCAGGCACCCCCCCGGTGAGTCCAGCCCCCCAACCATCTCCACCCGGCCCCCCCAAGCATCCAGGCCCCCAACAATCTTCATCCGCCCCCCCCCAAGCATCCAGGCACCCCCCCGGTGAGTCCAGCCCCCCAACCATCTCCACCCGGCCCCCCCAAGCATCCAGGCACCCCCAACAATCTTCATCTGGCCCCCCCAAGCATCCAGGCACCCCCCCCCCGGTGAGTCCAGCCCCCCAACCACTTCCACCCGGCCCCCCCAAGCATCCAGGCCCCCCAACAATCTTCATCCGGCCCCCGAAGCATCCAGGCACCCCCCGGTGAGTCCAGCCCCCCAGCAATCTTCATCCGGCCCCCCCAAGCATCCAGGCACCCCAACAATCTTCATCCGGCCCCCGAAGCATCCAGGCACCCCCCGGTGAGTCCAGCCCCCCAGCAATCTTCATCCGGCCCCCCCAAGCATCCAGGCACCCCCCCGGTGAGTCCAGCCCCCCAACCATCTCCACCTGGCCCCCCCAAGCATCCAGGCCCCCCAGCAATCTTCATCCGGCCCCCCCAAGCATCCAGGCACCCCAACAATCTTCATCCGGCCCCCGAAGCATCCAGGCACCCCCCGGTGAGTCCAGCCCCCCAGCAATCTTCATCCGGCCCCCCCAAGCATCCAGGCACCCCCCCCGGTGAGTCCAGCCCCCCAACCATCTCCACCCGGCCCCCCCAAGCATCCAGGCACCCCAACAATCTTCATCCGGCCCCCGAAGCATCCAGGCACCCCCCGGTGAGTCCAGCCCCCCAGCAATCTTCATCCGGCCCCCCCAAGCATCCAGGCACCCCCCCGGTGAGTCCAGCCCCCCAACCATCTCCACCCGGCCCCCCCAAGCATCCAGGCACCCCAACAATCTTCATCCGGCCCCCGAAGCATCCAGGCACCCCCCGGTGAGTCCAGCCCCCCAACCATCTCCACCCAGCCCCCCCAAGCATCCAGGCACCCCAACAATCTTCATCTGGCCCCCCCAAGCATCCAGGCACCCCCCTGGTGAGTCCAGCCCCCCAACCATCTCCACCCGGCCCCCCAAGCATCCAAGCACCCCCCCATGAGTCCAGCCCCCCAACAATCTCCACCCAGCCCCCCCAAGCATCCAGACCCATTCCACCCCGTGAGTCCAGCCCTCCCAAGCAGCCAGGTCCTCCTGTAAGTCCACCCCCCCAACAATCTCCACCCAGCCCCCCTAAGAATCCAGATGCCCCCCAGTGAGTCCAGCCCCCCCCCAACAATCTTCACCCGGCCCCCCCAAGCATCCAGGTCTCCACCCTACAACTCACTAGCACCCAGATCCCCCCCCCCAAGTGTATCCAGGCCCCTGCCCTCTGCCCCCCTGTTTAGGCCCAACCCAGAAGCGGCCCTGCTCTGACCCCCGTCCTCTGGTCACCCCATGTGGCGTGCTGGAGCTGGCGGGAGGGTCCGGAGGCCAGGCTGCTTTCACCCAGGACACTGCCCTCTGAGGCAGCGCTGCTCAGTGGTTGGATCCCAGGCCTGGGAGCCGGGACTTCTCGTGCCCCGCCCCCCCCCCAAGCTGGGGCAGTCGCTGCCCCCAGGGGACGCTGCGTGGCTGGGCCCATTCACCCTGTTGCCCTCCGCAGCATCGTCTTCTGGTTCGGGGACTTGAACTTCCGCATCGAGAGCCTGGACATCCGCTTTGTGAAGTACGCCATCGCCAACAGCCTCCTCAGCCAGCTGTGGGAGAAGGACCAGGTGAGCGGTGGGCCGGGGTGTCCCGTGGGGGGCAGGCACTGGCTTCCTTCCCTGGCCGGGTCCAGCGTGATCATCCCCCCCGCCATAGCGGCACTGAGTGGTCCTCCGAGATTCATAGATCTGGAAGGGACCTCGAGCGGCCACTGAGTCCCGTCCCCTGCCCTGCCGGCAGGACCAAGCCCCATCTAGACCTTCCCTGGTAGATGTCTACAGAATCCTAGAACTGGAAGGGACCTCGAGAGGTCATCAAGTCTACTTCCCTGCCCTCACAACAAGACCAAGCCCCATCTAGACCATCCCTGGTAGATGTCTACAGAATCGTAGAACTGGAAGGAACCTTGAAAGGTCATCAAGTCCAGTCCCCTGCCCTCATGACAGGACCAAGCCCCATCTAGACCATCCCTGGTAGATGTCTACAGAATCATAGGACACTAGAACTGGAAGGGACTTTGAGAGGTCAACAAGTCCCATTCTTTGCCCTCACAGCAGGTCCCAATACTGTCTAGACCATCCCTGGTAGATGTCTACAGAATCCTAGAACAGGAAGGGACCTCAAGAGGTCATCAAGTCTACTCCCTTGCCCTCATGGCATGACCAAGCCCCATCTAGACCATTCCTGGTAGATGTCTACAGAATTGTAGAACAGGAAGGGACCTCAGGAGGTCATCAAATCTAATCCCTTGCCCTCACGGCACGACCAAGCCCCATCTGGACCATCCCTGGTAGACGTCTACAAAATCATAGGACACTAGAACTGGAAGGGACTTTGAGAGGTCATCAAGTCCCATTCTCTGCCCTCACGACAGGACCAACCACTGTCTAGACCATCCCTGGTAGATGTCTACAGAATCCTAGAACAGGAAGGGATCTGAAGAGGTCATCAAGTCCAGTCCCCTGTCCCGCCAGCACATCCAAGCCCCATCTAGACCATCCCTGGTAGATGTCTACGGAATCCTAGATCACTAGATCTGGAAGCGACCTCAAGAGGTCGTCAAGTCTACTCCCCTGCCCTCATGGCAGGACCAAGTCCCATCTAGACCATCCCTGGTAGATGTCTACAGAATCCTAGATCACTAGATCTGGAAGTGACCTCAAGAGGTCATCAAGTCTACTCCCCTGCCCTCATGGCAGGACCAAGTCCCATCTAGACCATCCCTGGTCGATGTCTATCCAACCTGCTCTTCAATATCTCCAGCGATGGAGATTCCACAACCTCCCTTGGCAATTTATTCCCGTGTTTCATCGCCCGGATAGGGAGCTTTTCCCACGTCTACCTCCCTTGCTGCAATTGAAGCCCATTGCTTCTCGTTCTATCCTCCGAGGACCTCCACTTTCCCATTCTCCTTGGGACACCCTTTTAGATACTTGAAAATTGCGATTACGTCCCCTCTCCGTCTTCTCTTTTCCGAACTAAACAAACCCAATTAGAACATAACATGAGAACGGCCAGATTGGGTCAGACCAAAGGTCCATCCAGCCCAGTATCTTGTCTGCCGACAGTGGCCAGCACCAGATGCCCCAGAGGGAGGGAACACAACAGGTGATCGTCACATGGTCCCTCTCCTGTCATCCATTTGCAGACAAACAGAGGCTAGGAACACCATTCCTACCCATCCTAATAGCCATGGATGGACCTACCCTCCATGAATCTATCTAGCTCTTTTTCGAACCCTGTTCAAGTCCTAGTTTTCGCCACATCCTCCGGCAAGGAGTTCCGCAGGTTAACGGGAACTCTTCCAGCCTTCCCTCGCAGCTCCCCTTTCCTCGACCTTTCCTCCTTTGTTTGTTGCTCTTCTTTGGACCTTCCCCACCTCTTTCCTGAAACGCGGTGCCCAGAACTGGACGCAAGACTCCAGCTGAGGCTGAATCCGGGCGGAGTAGAGTAGAAGAACGGCTCCTCGTGTCTGGCTCGCCACGCTCCTGTGAACGCCTCCCAGAATCCCCCTTTTTTTTTTTTTTTGCAACTGGGTCCCACGTGGGGCCCGCTAGGGCTGGAGGGAGGGGAGAGGCGTTCGGAAAACGGTAGGGGTCTGCGGTGTTCGGAAAGACGTGGGAGCCGAGGGGAGGCGGGGCTTTAGATCTGCTGCCCCATTGCGGCCTGAGCAGCTCAGAGTTGCCAGGAGGCGGGTGACGGGCACAGGAGTGGCAAGGCGCAACTACGAACTTGCGCTGGGGACAAAGTCCTGAGCTTAGTGCGTGGGATGGGTCGGTCTTCGAGGGAAGGCCAGGGAACGCCTCCCCTGGGTCCTAGTGCTCACCCTGGCCTCTCGTCAATTTCTTCCTGACGGCTCCGGCAGCCGTTAACGTAAGTGAAAAGCCTTCCAGCGTGCCAGACCTATTAGCATAACGTTGAACCCGCGACCCAGCCGCCACCGGGTAATGAACCCACGTGCCGAGCCTTGGTCTGACTCGCAAAACCAGTCGGGCGTTCCGTCGGCAGGGCAATTTGCCGCGCATCGGTCGTTCCGGTGTTTCTGAATCCCGTCGGCAGGGCCTCCGTGGCAATTTGCCGCGCATCGGTCGTTCCGGTGTTTCTGAATCCCGTCTCTAAAAAAAAAAAAAAAAAGAAATCCAGGCACCGCTATTGCGTTCGCCTTCCATGCCCGGCTCTTCGGAACGTATTTAAAAAAAAAAAATTCCGAAAAAGACCAGCCGCGTCTAAACCGCTCCGGTCCGCCTCGCCGCCGCGCGTAGGAATGGATACAATATACGGCCCTCCCGTTCCTCGCTCTACCGGCGCGCAAAGAAACACCAATGCAATTTGCGGAAACGGAAGTCCGCCGCGGGCGGGGGAAAAATATTCCCCGTGTTCAGCTGTTTCGCTGGAAGTCCAATTTTTGGGGGGCCGTATCTTGGACTTATCGCGAGGATGGTCTAGATCTTAGGTTCCCAAACTGGGGGGCGCACCCGCTGGGAGGGGGGTGAAGATATGCCAGGGGGGCGCAGAGCGATCCAGCCCTCTCTAATCTCCCCCCCCCCCCACAGCTTGCTGGGCAGACTTCAAAGGGCAATGCCTACTCTGCTCTTAAAAGGGCAACTTTATATATTTATATTTTTTGGCTGCAAAAAAATTTTTTTGGGGGGGGGGCGTGAAGGTTTCTCAACAATCAAAAAGGGGATTGATGCCGAAAAGTTTGGGAACCACGGAGCTGGACCAATTTTAATTCCTATAGTCCAGGGCTCTTCACCTCTGAAAGTGCGGCTCGCGAAACCCGCCCCCCCCCAACCTCCGCAGCTCACGAAGTTGCCCCATAGCACCCTACAAATGACCCCCAGCTCCCTGGGCTCCCCAGGTGCAGGGGAGCCATCTGGCGGCCGATGGGAGCCTGATGTGGCCAAAAAACCTAACCTGCAGCTGGGCAAATGAATTTCCGTTTTACTTCCGACTATTTGATGAGCTAGGTTGAAGAGAACCGTCCACCTCAAAGAGACATTCGTTTTCTTCCAGCTAGCTGGGCAAATGGATTTCCGTTTTACTTCCGACTATTTGATGAGCTAGGTTGAAGAGAACCGTCCACCTCAAAGAGACATTCGTTTTCCTCCAGCTCGCTGGGCAAATGAATTTCCGTTTTACTTCCGACTATTTGATGAGCTAGTTTGAAGAGAACCGTCCACCTCAAAGAGACATTCGTTTTCTTCCAGCTAGCTGGGCAAATGAATTTCCGTTTTACTTCCGACTATTTGATGAGCTAGGTTGAAGAGAACCGTCCACCGCAAAGAGACATTTGTTTTCTTCCAGCTAGCTGGGCAAATGAATTTCCGTTTTACTTCCGACTATTTGATGAGCTAGGTTGAAGAGAACCGTCCACCTCAAAGAGACATTCGTTTTCTTCCAGCTCGCTGGGCAAATGAATTTCCGTTTTACTTCCGACTATTTGATGAGCTAGGTTGAAGAGAACCGTCCACCTCAAAGAGACATTCGTTTTCTTCCAGCTAGCTGGGCAAATGAATTTCCGTTTTACTTCCGACTATTTGATGAGCTAGGTTGAGGAGAACCGTCCACCTCAAAGAGACCTTCGTTTTCTTCCAGCTAGCTGGGCAAATGAATTTCCGTTTTACTTCCGACTATTTGATGAGCTAGTTTGGAGAGAACCGTCCACCTCAAAGAGACATTCGTTTTCTTCCAGCTAGCTGGGCAAATGAATTTCCGTTTTACTTCCGACTATTTGATGAGCTAGTTTGAAGAGAACCGTCCACCTCAAAGAGACATTCGTTTTCTTCCAGCTAGCTGGACAAATGAATTTCCGTTTTACTTCCGACTATTTGATGAGCTAGTTTGGAGAGAACCGTCCACCTCAAAGAGACCTTCGTTTTCTTCCAGCTAGCTGGGCAAATGAATTTCCGTTTTACTTCCGACTATTTGATGAGCTAGGTTGAAGAGAACCGTCCACCTCAAAGAGACATTCGTTTTCTTCCAGCTAGCTGGGCAAATGAATTTCCGTTTTGCTTCCGACTATTTGATGAGCTAGTTTGAAGAGAACCGTCCACCTCAGAGACATTCGTTTTCTTCCAGCTAGCTGGGCAAATGAATTTCCGTTTTACTTTCGACTATTTGATGAGCTAGGTTGAAGAGAACCGTCCACCTCAAAGAGACATTCGTTTTCTTCCAGCTAGCTGGGCAAATGAATTTCCGTTTTACTTCCGACTATTTGATGAGCTGGTTTGAAGAGAACCACAATCAATACCTTCTGAAGATATACAACCCTTGTACATGTCTAACATTTTTGAATACCTATTTTAAGACAAACCCAGAGGCTAAGTTTACACTGCCGGCTTCTTGCGCGTGAATGCACCACAAGTTTTTGCTCAAAAAACAGCTGGTTTTGGGCAAAAACTCTGCCGTGTAGATGTAGCTTTCATTAAATATGATGGAATACATGCTATAGCCCTCCTCCGTTTTCCATTTTCGCCAGTAATATTTCTAAGCTGTTCTACGTTGTAACTAAACTCTTAAGCCTTCGTCCAGTAATCGTTCCAGGTGATGAGATATTTCAACTCACGGAAACCGTTCATGGTGGTTTACGGTTTGCTTAGAAACAAGTTTATGGCTTGCTTCGAAACAAAGACGTTATTTTAAACGGTCGGAGCAGTGTCGTGTGTTTTATACCAACGGTCGATACTTTCCCACAAAGTATAGTGAAATTTTGTGACCGTGTCTTGTTAGGAAAATCCCATGTATTTTCCTAACTGTTCGCAGCGGATTACGGTTTGCTTCGAAACAAAGACGTTATTTTAAACGGTCGGAGCAGTGTAGTGTGTTTTATATCAACGGTCGATTATTTCCCACAAAGCATAGTGAAATTTTGTGACCGTGTCTTGTTAGGAAAATCCCATGTATTTTCCTAACCGTTCGCAGCGGATTATGGTTTGCTTCGAAACAAAGACGTTATTTTAAACAGTCGGAGCAGTGTAGTGTGTTTTATACCAATGGTCGATTCTTTCCCACAAAGTATAGTGAAATTTTGTGACCGTGTCTTGTTAGGAAAATCCCATGTATTTTCCTAACCGTTCGCGGCGGATTACGGTTTGCTTCGAAACAAAGACGTTATTTTAAACGGTCGGAGCAGTGTAGTGTTTTTTATACCAACGGTCGATTCTTTCCCACACAGTATAGTGAAATTTTGTGACCATATCTTGTTAGGAAAATGCCATGTATTTTCCTAACCGTTCGTGGTGGATTACGGTTTGCTTCGAAACAAAGACGTTATTTTAAACGGTCAGACCAGTGTAGTATTTTTTATACCAACGGTCGATTATTTCCCACAAAGTATAGTGAAATTTTGTGACCGTGTCTTTGTGGAAAAGTGTCGACCTTTTGTACACAAAACACTACACTGCTCCGACCGTTTAAAATAACGTCTTTGTTTCGAAACAAACCGTAAACTTGTTTCTAAGCAAACCGTAAACCACCACGAACGGTTTCCATGAGTTGAAATATCTCGTCATAGGGAATGATTACTTGAGGAAGGCTTAAGAGTTTAGTTACAACGTAGAACAGCTTAGAAATATTACTGGCGAAAATGGAAAATGAAGAAAGGCTGTATCATGTATTCCATCATGTTTAATGTTGTGTTCCTCGTGCTACAAAGTTTCCGCAAATCAATCTGTTCCTTTTGCCCCCCAGCTGAATATCGCCAAGAGCACCTGGCCCATCTTGAGTGGCTTCCAGGAGGGGCCTCTCAACTTCCCGCCCACCTTCAAATTTGATGTGGGTACCAACCAGTACGACACCAGGTAGGGGGGTGCTGCATGAACTCCTTCCTGCTGGGGATGGGTGGAGACTGTGGGCGGGTGTGTCAGGGCAAAGGGCACAGGGATTGGTGGAGAATACGGGCAGGTGTGTCGGGGCAGGGGGCACAGAGATTGGTGGAGAATACAGGCGGGCGTTTCAGCGTGGGGGCACAGGGATTGGTGGAGAATACGGGCGGGTGTTTCAGTGTGGGGGCACAGGGATCGGTGGGGGCTCAGGGATTGGTGGAGAATACGGGCAGGCGTTTCAGCGCGGGGGCTCGGATTGGTGGAGAATACGGGCGGGCGTTTCAGCGTGAGGGCACAGGGATTGGTGGAGAATACGGGCGGGCGTTTCAGCGTGAGGGCACAGGGATTGGTGGAGAATACGGGCGGGCGTTTCAGCGCGGGGGCTCAGGGATCGGTGGAGAATAGGGGCGGGCGTTTCAGTGTGGGGGCACAGGGATCGGTGGGGGCTCAAGGATTGGTGGAGAATACAGGCGGGCGTTTCAGCGTGGGGGCACAGGGATCGGTGGAGAATACGGGCGGGCGTTTCAGCGTGGGGGCACAGGGATCGGTGGAGAATACGGGCGGGCGTTTCAGCGTGGGGGCTCAGGAATCGGTGGAGAATACGGGCGGGCGTTTCAGCGTGGGGGCACAGGGATTGGTGGAGAATACGGGCGGGCGTTTCAGCGCGGGGGCTCAGGGATCGGTGGAGAATAGGGGCGGGCGTTTCAGTGTGGGGGCACAGGGATCGGTGGGGGCTCAAGGATTGGTGGAGAATACAGGCGGGCGTTTCAGCGTGGGGGCACAGGGATCGGTGGAGAATACGGGCGGGCGTTTCAGCGTGGGGGCACAGGGATCGGTGGAGAATACGGGCGGGCGTTTCAGCGTGGGGGCTCAGGAATCGGTGGAGAATACGGGCGGGCGTTTCAGCGTGGGGGCACAGGGATCGGTGGAGAATACGGGCGGGCGTTTCAGCGTGAGGGCACAGGGATTGGTGGAGAATACGGGCGGGCGTTTCAGCGCGGGGGCTCAGGGATCGGTGGAGAATAGGGGCGGGCGTTTCAGTGTGGGGGCACAGGGATCGGTGGGGGCTCAAGGATTGGTGGAGAATACAGGCGGGCGTTTCAGCGTGGGGGCACAGGGATCGGTGGAGAATACGGGCGGGCGTTTCAGCGTGGGGGCACAGGGATCGGTGGAGAATACGGGCGGGCGTTTCAGCGTGGGGGCTCAGGAATCGGTGGAGAATACGGGCGGGCGTTTCAGCGTGGGGGCACAGGGATCGGTGGAGAATACGGGCGGGCGTTTCAGCGTGGGGGCACAGGGATCGGTGGAGAATACGGGCGGGCGTTTCAGCGTGGGGGCACAGGGATCGGTGGAGAATACGGGCGGGCGTTTCAGCGTGAGGGCACAGGGATCGGTGGAGAATACGGGCGGGCGTTTCAGTGTGGGGGCACAGGGATTGGTGGAGAATACGGGTGGGCGTTTCAGCGTGGGGGCACAGGGATCGGTGGAGAATACGGGCGGGCGTTTCAGCGTGGGGGCTCAGGAATTGGTGGAGAATAGGGGCGGGCGTTTCAGCGTGAGGGCTCAGGGATCGGTGGAGAATAGGGGCGGGCGTTTCAGCGTGAGGGCACAGGGATTGGTGGAGAATACGGGCGGGCGTTTCAGTGTGGGGGCTCAGGGATCGGCGGAGAATACGGGCGGGCGTTTCAGTGTGGGGGCACAGGGATTGGTGGAGAATATGGGCGGGCGTTTCAGTGTGGGGGCACGGATTGGTGGAGAATACGGGCGGGCGTTTCAGTGTGGGGGCACGGATTGGTGGAGAATACGGGCGGGCGTTTCAGCGTGGGGGCTCAGGGATCGGTGGAGAATACGGGCGGGCGTTTCAGCGTGAGGGCACAGGGATTGGTGGAGAATACGGGCGGGCGTTTCAGCGTGAGGGCACAGGGATCGGTGGAGAATACGGGCGGGCGTTTCAGTGTGGGGGCACAGGGATTGGTGGAGAATACGGGTGGGCGTTTCAGCGTGGGGGCACAGGGATCGGTGGAGAATACGGGCGGGCGTTTCAGCGTGGGGGCTCAGGAATTGGTGGAGAATAGGGGCGGGCGTTTCAGCGTGAGGGCTCAGGGATCGGTGGAGAATAGGGGCGGGCGTTTCAGCGTGAGGGCACAGGGATTGGTGGAGAATACGGGCGGGCGTTTCAGTGTGGGGGCTCAGGGATCGGCGGAGAATACGGGCGGGCGTTTCAGTGTGGGGGCACAGGGATTGGTGGAGAATATGGGCGGGCGTTTCAGTGTGGGGGCACGGATTGGTGGAGAATACGGGCGGGCGTTTCAGTGTGGGGGCACGGATTGGTGGAGAATACGGGCGGGCGTTTCAGCGTGGGGGCTCAGGGATCGGTGGAGAATACGGGCGGGCGTTTCAGCGTGAGGGCACAGGGATTGGTGGAGAATACGGGCGGGCGTTTCAGCGTGGGGGCACGGGGATTGGTGGAGAATACGGGCGGGCGTTTCAGCGTGGGGGCACAGGGATTGGTGGAGAATACAGGCAGGCGTTTCAGCGTGGGGGCTCAGGAATCGGTGGAGAATACGGGCGGGCGTTTCAGCGTGGGGGCTCAGGGATTGGTGGAGAATACGGGCGGGCGTTTCAGCGTGGGGGCACGGGGATTGGTGGAGAATACGGGCGGGCGTTTCAGCATGGGGGCACAGGGATTGGTGGAGAATACGGGCGGGCGTTTCAGTGTGGGGGCTCAGGGATCGGCGGAGAATACGGGCGGGCGTTTCAGTGTGGGGGCACAGGGATTGGTGGAGAATATGGGCGGGCGTTTCAGTGTGGGGGCACGGATTGGTGGAGAATACGGGCGGGCGTTTCAGTGTGGGGGCACGGATTGGTGGAGAATACGGGCGGGCGTTTCAGCGTGGGGGCTCAGGGATCGGTGGAGAATACGGGCGGGCGTTTCAGCGTGAGGGCACAGGGATTGGTGGAGAATACGGGCGGGCGTTTCAGCGTGGGGGCACGGGGATTGGTGGAGAATACGGGCGGGCGTTTCAGCGTGGGGGCACAGGGATTGGTGGAGAATACAGGCAGGCGTTTCAGCGTGGGGGCTCAGGAATCGGTGGAGAATACGGGCGGGCGTTTCAGCGTGGGGGCTCAGGGATTGGTGGAGAATACGGGCGGGCGTTTCAGCGTGGGGGCACGGGGATTGGTGGAGAATACGGGCGGGCGTTTCAGCATGGGGGCACAGGGATTGGTGGAGAATACAGGCGGGCGTTTCAGCGTGGGGGCACGGGGATTGGTGGAGAATACAGGCGGGCGTTTCAGCGTGGGGGCACAGGGATTGGTGGAGAATACGGGTGGGCATTTCAGCGTGGGGGCACAGGGATTGGTGGAGAATACAGGCGGGCGTTTCAGTGTGGGGGCTCAGGAATCGGTGGAGAATACGGGCGGGCGTTTCAGCGTGGGGGCACAGGGATTGGTGGAGAATACGGGCGGGCGTATTAGGGCATAGGGGCGGCAGGGAAGTTTGCAGGGAAGCCCCTTTGCCCGGGGCCAGCTGACCAGCGCCCGTCTGCCCCACAGCGCCAAGAAGCGGAAGCCAGCCTGGACAGACCGCATCCTCTGGAAGATCAAGAGCTCCAGGGCCCCACACAATCCTAGCGGCCGGCGGCCCAGCCGCTCCCTCCTGGCCGTGAGCCAGCTATGCTACTGCAGCCACATGGAGTACGTGGTCAGCGATCACAAGCCTGTGGTTGCCATCTTCGCCGTGCAGGTGGGTCCGGCGCTCCTAGGGTTGCCAGGTGTCCGGTATTGACCCGGACAGTCCCGTATTTCCGCCTCCTCTCCGGTAACAAAATTCAGAAAATACCGGACACTTCAAATGGCTGGTATCTTCTGATTTTTTTTTCCAGGCCGGGGGCGAAAATACCGGACTGTCCGGGTCCATACCGGACACCTGGTAACCCTCCATTCAGCAATCGGGCCCAGCTCTCCCCCCCACGGTTACCTGGTTCTGCAGGGGAGCTGGCTGGTTCGGAGCAGGGAGGGAGGCAAGATGGCCACTGGCAGCCTGTTAGTCTAGGCAGAGCCCAGCCCCTCCTGTTCTTAAAGGGGCCATGCTGTTTTTTTTAAATAACTCTCTGGGCCCCCCCCCCTTTTTTTTTGCTCAACAACTTTGGTCCTCCCGCCCCTTTTAATCAACAGTATTTTCCCCCATTTTTTGGGGGGGGCGTGATCGGTATTTTTGGTTAAACCATCTGGCAACCCTAGCCGCTCCCCAGCAGGGGACCCCAGCCTTGCAGGGAGGGGGATGCCGTGGGTCTCACTCACATCCCGGGCTTCTCCGTGGCAGTTTGCCTCCAAGGCTGACAAGCCCTTGGTGGAGCTCCAAGTGGCCGACGAGTGGACCAGGCCGGAGCAAGCCGTTGTCCGATACCGGATGGCTGCCGTCTTCCACAGGAGCTCCTGGGACTGGATCGGCCTCTACCGGGTAAGGGGCTGTGGCGAGGGGGAGGTGGCGGGGCCCACGTGGGTCCTTCCCCAGCAGATGGGAAGGGACCTACTGGATCGGCCTTTACCGGGTAAGGAGCTATGGGGGGGGGGAGGTTGTGGGGCCCTCATTGGTCCTTTCCCAGCAGGTAGGAAGGGACCTGGAGGGGTGAGGGGAACCGTGCGCAGATGGCTGGGGGGCATGGCCAGGAGGCAGGTGCCTCCTGCGCTTGGAGATGGAGATGGAGGGTGAGGGTTTCATGGGCTGCTCCCCCCTCCGCCCCCAGAGTCCCACACCCTGACAGAGCCTATCCACACCCCCCCCCCCCACAGGAAGTAGCTCCCACCCCTGCCTCCACGTCTGAATAGGGGACACAGCTGAGGTGGATGCCTGGATGCCCTGGAGTTAGATCTGAGGGAAGTTGTCCTGCCCCACTGGGTGGCTGAGGCCTGCTGCCCTTCCCCCTCCTGCTGCCCCTGAAGCGGGAGAGCTAACCCCCTGGGTGCCAGCCTCCCTTGCAGCCAGCCCCTGCCCCCCTCTCCAGGCGCTGGGCATCCCCCATGGGCCCAGGCCCCCTGGCTTCCTGGGCCCGATTCTTCCCTATTCCCTTTTCCAGCTCAGGGAGGAGTCGGGTGCCTCTCCCTCTCAGTTCACCCCTTGTGGGGCACCAGGCCAGGGGCTGCCCCCTGCATTCGCCAGGAGCTCGTGGGTCACTGGGGTTACAGCCGCCAAGCCCCAGTGACCCATGGGGGCAAGTGGGGGGATGGGCTGGGCCCAAGGAGGGGCAGCTGAGCCCCCCTGTGGGGCAAAGAGATGGCCCAGGAGTCTGCCCCCTTGGAGGCAGGTGCCTGGGCTCCAGGAGGCCCGACCAGGGAGCCAGGGTAGGGTCGGATCGCCCGCGTCTTCACCAACTTTCCCGCGCCGGGGGCCCTGAGAGGGGAGTCTCTGTTGGCTACTTGAAAATGGAGTGGCACCCCCGCCCCCCCAGCCGGGAAGGGGAACCCTATGGTAAGGCCCCTCGTAGCTCAGAGCCCAGCAAGTGCATTGTGGGTAAACCCTGGCCAGCTCCCGACAGGAGAGAGCAGGGGGACGCCTAGCTCGTCGGCCCCCCTGAAAATCTGGCCCTGTGTGGCTTAAATGGAGACCCCAGATCAGACCAGGCTGGGAGCGGCGGGTCGGCTCTGGGGGTCCAGCCGGTCAGGGTAGGTCTGCTCTGCGGTAGCAGGGCCTAGGGGTTAGAGCTGGCACGGTCTGGGGACGTGGAACACGGTTGGTGTCGATGAAGCATATTCCAAGAGGGTTGGGTCCTGTGGGTCCGTGTTTCGGGGTGGGGGGGGGCCCAAGGGCTGGCGTCAGACCCTCTCCCAGTGGGGTGGGGTCCCGTGCCCCCTAACTCGCCCTCGGCACCCTCTCCAGGTGGGTTTCCGGCACGCCAAAGACTACGTGGGCTACGTGTGGGCCAAACACGAGGACCCGGAGGGCAGCGTGTACCAGGTGTGTGCGCACGAGGGATCCCCCCCCCCTTCTCGCACGTCCTTGGGGGGCCCGGCCCCCTTCCTGGGACGCCCCAGCGTGCTGGGATGTGCCTGGGCTCCCCCCTGCCAAGATTGGGGGCGTCTGTGGGGGGCACGGCCCTGACCCCCCCCTTGCCTCCCCCCTTGCTCCAGGTGGTGTTTTCGGAGGAGACGCTACCCAAAGGGAAGGGGGAATACATCCTTGGTTACTACGGCAACAATTACAGTAGCATCACCGGGGTGACGGAGCCTTTCCAGGTCAGCAGCTTCCTGCCCCACGGCGGGGGGGGACGGGGGCCAGAGGGGTGGGGCGATTGAGCTGGGTACAAGACAGGCATCCCCCTGGGGGAGGGGAGATTTGCGGCTGGGGGTGTTCGATGAATAACGGGGCAGTTTGCTGTTCCGGGGGCCCATGGGGCTAGCTGCTGCCTGGTCCCCCCGGATGTGGGGTGGGCCTCGCCCTGGGCCAGCTGTTCACCAGTCCCCATGGATGTGGGGCAGGTCTCACCCCGTATGACCAGTCCCCACCAATGTGGGGCGGCCCTCGCCCTGCATGGTACCAGCTGCTGATAGTCCCCACAGATGTGGGGCAGGCCTTGCCCTGCATGATACCAGCTGCTTACAGTCCCCACAGATGTGGGGCAGGCCTTGCCCCGCAT
This sequence comes from Pelodiscus sinensis, assembly GCF_049634645.1. Classification (NCBI taxonomy): domain Eukaryota; kingdom Metazoa; phylum Chordata; order Testudines; family Trionychidae; genus Pelodiscus; species Pelodiscus sinensis. The sequence goes on along the minus strand of NC_134725.1, from coordinate 4,877,879 downwards.
GGTACCAGCTGCTGCCCAGTCCCCACAGATGTGGGGCAGGCCTTGCCCCGCATGGTACCAGCTGCTGCCCGGTCCCCACAGATGTGGGGCGGGCCTCACCCCGCATAGCACCAGCTGCTGACAATCCCCACAAATGTGGGGCCAGCCTCGCCCAGCCCAGGGCCAGCTGCTGCCCGGTCCCCACAGCTGTGGGGCGGACTTTGCCCCGCATGGCACCAGCTGCTGACAGTCCCCACCAATGTGGGGCTGGCCTCATCCCGCATAGCACCAGCTGCTGACAATCCCCACAAATGTGGGGCCAGCCTCGCCCAGCCCAGGGCCAGCTGCTGCCCGGTCCCCACAGCTGCGGGGCGGACTTTGCCCCGCATGGCACCAGCTGCTGACAGTCCCCACCAATGTGGGGCCAGCCTCGCCCAGCACAGGCCCAGCTGCAGACCAGTCCCCCCAGATGTGGGGCAGGTCTTCTGCAGCACCCTGCTGCCCGCTCCCCACCGTGGAGGTGCCGGTTTGGGGCCCCTCCTCTCCCGGGCTGTTTCCCCACCCGGGCGGCTGACGCGCCCCCCGGGGGCCCCACAGATCTCGCTACCCGCCTCCCAGGCCAGCAGCCGGCCAGACAGCTCCAGCCCCAGCTCGGAGGACGAAGACGACAGCACCTTGGTCCTGCTGGCCCCCAAATCCCGCAGCCCCAGCCCCGGGCAGCTGAAGACCCACCGGAGCCGGAGCCCCAGCCTGTCCCACCTGCAGGGCCTCCTGGGGCGGCCGGCGAGCCGCGAGCGGGGGGTCAGCCGCAGCCCGTCCCCCCACAACCGGCGCCCCCTGCAGGGCGACATCCCCAGCATCCAGCTGCCGGAGGAGCCGGCCTGGCAGCAGGAGGGCAGCGGCCGGACCGTGGGGGGGATGTGGGGCCGGGCGGACGCCAGCCCCCTGGCCCAGGCCGACCCCCGGAGCTTGGGTTTGCTGCCCGCCCTCCGGCTGGAGACTGTGGACCAAGCCGTGGGGCCGAGCGCCGACCAGGGGTACCCCCCCCGCCGGATGAGCCCCACGGCCGGGGCCGCCGGCCTCTTCGGCAGGCGCGGCTCCCGGGACAGCCCGCCCCCTGGCGCCGTGGAGGGCCGGGCGGCCGGGGCCCCGCACTGACCGTGGGGCAGGACCCGATCCCCTGTGTTGTACCCCTCCCCATGTGCCGTCTCTCCCGCCCGGGCGTGCTGTGGTGTCCCCACGGGGGGTGACATAACCGACCCCCCCTGTGGCCCAGCCTGGCCACCCCCCAGTCATGAAACCCTCTGCCCCCCACATGGGGGAAGACGGGGGGGGGGGGGCTGGGCGCTTGCTCCAATTCTGTCCGCTCCATGAGCTTCCCCGCCCCCTAGAGCACGTGGCAGGGAAGGCGGTGGGGGTGAGGGGGCGTGGGCCTGAGGCAGGCCGACCAAGTGGCCGTGCTGTGGGGTGAGGCCAGCTGGCATGGAGCTCCCTGGCTGCAGAAGGGGAGGCTGCCATGGGGCAGGGCGGGGGGCAAGGTCTGCATGGCCCCAGGTGCTGGGAATGATGCCGTGGGGAGCTGGGGGGCAGGATCTCCCTGGCCCCAGGAGAAGGGGAGGGCGCTATGGGGCACTGGAGGGCGCTATGGGGCACTGGAGGGCGCTATGGGGCACTGGAGGGGCAGGATCTCCCTTGCCCCAGGAGAAGGGGAGGGCGCTATGGGGCACTGGAGGGCGCTATGGGGCACTGGAGGGGCAGGATCTCCCTTGCCCCAGGAGAAGGGGAGGGCGCTATGGGGCACTGGAGGGGCAGGATCTCCCTGGCCCCAGGAGAAGGGGAGGGTGCTATGGGGCACTGGGGGGCGCTATGGGGCACTAGAGGGGCAGGATCTCCCTTGCCCCAGGAGAAGGGGAGGGCGCTATGGGGCACTGGAGGGGCAGGATCTCCCTTGCCCCAGGAGAAGGAGAGGGCGCTATGGGGCACTGGAGGGCGCTATGGGGCACTGGAGGGCAGGATCTCCCTGGCCTCAGGAGAAGGGGAGGGCGCTATGGGGCACTGGAGGGCGCTATGGGGCACTGGAGGGCAGGATCTCCCTGGCCTCAGGAGAAGGGGAGGGCGCTATGGGGCACTGGAGGGGCAGGATCTCCCTTGCCCCAGGAGAAGGGGAGGGCGCTATGGGGCACTGGAGGGCACTATGGGGCACTAGAGGGGCAGGATCTCCCTTGCCCCAGGAGAAGGGGAGGGTGCTATGGGGCACTAGAGGGCGCTATGGGGCACTGGAGGGGCAGGATCTCCCTGGCTCCAGGAGAAGGGGAGGGCGCTATGGGGCACTGGAGGGGCAGGATCTCCCTTGCCCCAGGAGAAGGGGAGGGCGCTATGGGGCACTAGAGGAGCAGGATCTCCCTGGCCCCAGGAGAAGGGGAGGGCGCTATGGGGCACTGGAGGGGCCGGATCTCCCTAGCCCCAGGCAGTGGGAATGAAGCCATGGGGCACTAAAGGGCAGTTTCTCTTTGCCCCCAACCGCTGTGAATGATGCCATGGGGCATGGGGAGAGGGGGGGGGAGTGGTGCCGTGGGGCAGGAAGTGGACCTGTGCAAGACAAGGACGGACGGTCACTGCCCCCCAGGAGGGAGGAAAGGACCCAGCCCATGGGGCCAGGGGTGTGGGGGAAAACTACCCCCCCCCCCCGCCATCCTGGCTCTGGAGTTACCCCGTCTCTTACCCCCTTGCACCTACTGGAATAAATGACCTGCCCCCCCACTGCTCTGATTGGCTGGTGTGGGCTCTCGGTGGGGGTGGGGCATGGAAGAGAGGGGGGAGTGGCCCCTGGAAGGGTACAAGGGGGCCCCCCCCACACGGATCCCCCACCTCACAGGACGGAAAGGTTTTATTTACAGAGGGGAGGCCCCGGGGGGCACGGACCGGCCGCGCCGTGGGGCAAAAGTTGGGGGTGGGGGGCACAGCCCCCCAAAAATGGAACAGCCTCCCCTTCCCAATGCACCCCCTCTTCTCCCCCATAGGCAGGTACAGCTGGGTCCTCCTGCCCCCTACGCGCGGCTGGGGGTGGGGGGTTGGCTTCCAGCACCCCCCCCCATCTTGATGTGGGACCCCCCCCCCCAACCGCGGCTCCCGGCCTGGAGTTTCTCTCCCCTATGGGCAGCGGTAGAGGGACACCCCCCCCCCCCCGCCGGCTGCAGCCAGGTCTCAGTGGACGGTCCTGGCCAACTGGAGACATTGGGCGTAGAGTCCAAGGGGGGCGCCCCCCGCCTGCCACGTGGCCTGGGGCCCCGGCCGTGTCCAGCGCGCCCGGAGCGTGTTCGGCAGGTGCCGGGTGGGCACCAGGACGGCCCGGCCCTCCCCGATGCAGCTGGGGGAGAGAGCAAGAGAAGTGGGGGTCAGGCAAGGGAGCAACCGAGGCACGGACCCCCCCCCCCCCCCGATCTACCAGCCTCCCCCGTGCTGCTAGGAAACCAGGGAGCTATGGGGCAGGGCTCCTCCACGCGCCCACAACTCCACACGAGCAAGGGACCTCAACTCCCTCCCGGCCCCCCACCCGCCGGGGGGCCAGGCGCCGATCCGGAGCTGCCACCTAGTGGGGAGCAAGCAGAAGGGGGCCAGCCCCAGCTAGGCCGCCTGCATCGCCCTCCGACAGGTAGGGGGCGGCGTTTCCAAAAGTTGACCACCCTTGTGCGGAATCAATTTTGTTTGACGCGCCGAGATGGGTGCACCACCTGGAGACACCCTGCATCACCATCCGACAGGTAGGGGGCGGCGTTTCCAAAAGTTGCCCACCGTTGTGCGGAATCAATTTTGTTCGACGCACCAAGATGGGTGCACCACCTGGAGACACCCAGGTGCACAGGAGACCAGCAGGGCCCCCCCTCGGTTGCCCACCCTTGTGCGGAATCAATTTTGTTCAACGTGCCGTGATGGGTGCACCACCTGGAGACACCCAGGTGCAGAGGAGACTGGCAAGGGCCCCCCCACCATGTCCCACTACCCCCCCCCTCGGTTGCCCACCCTTGTGAAGAATAAATTTTGTTCGACGCGCCAAGATGGGTGCACCACCTGGCGACACCCAGGTGCGCAGGAGACTGGCAGGGCCCCCCCTCGGTTGCCCACCCTTGTGCGGAATCAATTTTGTTCGATGTGCCGAGATGGGTGCACCACCTGGAGACACCCTGCATCCCCATCCGACAGGTAGGGGGCGGCATTCCCAAAAGTTGACCACCCTTGTGCGGAATCAATTTTGTTCAACGCGCCGTGATGGGTGCACCACCTGGAAACACCCAGGTGCACAGGAGACTGGCAGGGCCCCCCCTCGGTTGCCCACCCTTGTGCGGAATCAATTTTGTTCGACGCACCAAGATGGGTGCACCACCTGGAGACACCCAGGTGCACAGGAGACTGGCAGGGCCCCCCCTCGGTTGCCCACCCTTGTGCGGAATCAATTTTGTTCGACGCGCCGAGATGGGTGCACCACCTGGAGACACCCTGCATCGCCATCCGACAGGTAGGGGGCGGCATTCCCAAAAGTTGACCACCCTTGTGCGGAATCAATTTTGTTCAACGCGCCGTGATGGGTGCACCACCTGGAGACACCCAGGTGCACAGGAGACTGGCAGGGCCCCCCCTCGGTTGCCCACCCTTGTGCGGAATCAATTTTGTTCGACGCACCAAGATGGGTGCACCACCTGGAGACACCCAGGTGCACAGGAGACTGGCAGGGCCCCCCCTCGGTTGCCCACCCTTGTGCGGAATCAATTTTGTTCGACGCGCCGAGATGGGTGCACCACCTGGAGACACCCTGCATCGCCATCCGACAGGTAGGGGGCGGCATTCCCAAAAGTTGACCACCCTTGTGCGGAATCAATTTTGTTCAACGCGCCATGATGGGTGCACCACCTGGAGACACCCAGGTGCACAGGAGACTGGCAGGGCCCCCCCTCGGTTGCCCACCCTTGTGCGGAATCAATTTTGTTCAACGCGCCGAGATGGGTGCACCACCTGGAGACACCCAGGTGCGCAGGAGACTGGCAGGGCTCCCCCGACACATCCCACTACCCCCCCCCTCGGTTCCACTCACTTGGGCTGCTGGTCTTCCCCGGCCGCGCAGCCCGGGGGTGGCTCCAGCACGAAGCAGGCGGGAGACACGGCGCCGGCGAGCAGCTCTTCGGCCACGGCGTTGGGGCCCGGGGCTCGGCGCAGGGCCCGCGCCAGCCCCCGGGTGCAGTTGCAGTGGAACAGGACGCGGGAATCCGGGTTCTGCAGCTGGTACCGGACCTCCTGGGGCCCGATTTTGTGCGGGCACCGGTCCAGGCGCCGGTAGCCGCCGCAGCTCCTGGCTGGGGGGCAAAGGGGGGGGAGAAGAGAGGGGCTCAATTGAGGCATGTTCTGCCCCACAGACCCCCTGCTCTGCGCCCCCCAGACCCCCTGCTCTGCGCCCCCCAGACCCCCTGCTCTGCGCCCCCCGTGCCCCGAACACGCACTCACCCCAGTGGCTCAGTTCAGGCAGGCGCGGTGCGTCCGTGCGGCCTCGCTCCGGGGCTCTTGTTGTGGGGAGGGGTGGCTCCCGCCCCACGGGCCGCCGTGGGGTGGAGGCCTCCCCCTCAGCGGGGGCAGGGGGCAGCGTGCCCAGACCCCTGCCTGGCGGGGGCGTGCCAGGTCCCTGATCTCCGGGGCTCTGTGACCACTGGGCCACGCTGCCCTGGCCCGGCCTCTTCCGGTTCTTCCTCCGGGTGGGTTTCCCTGGGGGGAGTCCGGCCCCACGGGGGCTGTACCGGCTTTGCTGCACCATGCGGGCCAGGGCGATGGAGCCGTAGCGTTTACACCTGGGGGGGGGAAGAAGGGGGTGTGAAGCCAGGGTGATCCGCCCCGCCCTCCGCGGAGTCCTCAGCTGGCACCCGGTGCCCCAGCTTGGGGGAGTGGCGGGATGGGGCGGGCCGGCCCCACCCCTCACCTGCCGAGCCGTGCCACCCGCAGCAGCCAATCAGGGAGCCGGGCACGCCCCCAAGGCGTGGGGCTGCTTTGCCACGCTTCCCCTCCCCCCTCCCAGGCCCCATGGGAGAAACGGAGGGGTGAGCCTGTGCCTAGCTTGGCACCCTAACCCTTGGGGGGGCGGGGAGGGGGGGGGAAGCCGGCCCCTGCCCCAGAGCGGGTGGGGGTCGCCGGCGGGCACTCACCCGCCCCACCAGTGCCACTCCACGCAGGCCTTGCCCGGCTCCAGTATGAAACAGGGCAGCTCCAGCGCCTCGAAAAAGGCGGCGCCCACGAGGTCGGCGATGGGGTCGTTCAGCCGCCGGAGGCACCGCCTGAACCTGCGAGGGAGCCGTGGGAGAGGGGGGTTAGGGCCGCGGGCAGCGTGCCAGGGACCCCCGGCCCGGCCTCTCCCCCCCCCCCCCGGCCCGGCCTGGCCTCTCTCCCCCCCCCACCTGGCGTCGCAGCGGCAGTGCGAGACGGTGTGGAGGCGGAGGTTGCGGACGCCGTATCTGAACTCCAGCGGGGCCAGCTGCTCCGCGCATTGGTCGTGTTCCCGGCAGCACAGGTCCGGGCCCTGGAAAAGACCTGCGGGGGGGGTGGGGGGGTTCACTTAGGGGGGGGCTGCACCTTCGCAGAACCCCCCCCCCTTTTGGCAAGGCAGGAGGAGGGAATGGCGGTCCCCATCCGCAGTGGGGGCGGTCCCCAGAGTCCCATGGGGGGACTCACAGCCCCATAAGGAGGGGGCCCCCAAGGGGAGACCTACAGCCCTATAAGGAGGGGGGCCCTGCCCCTAATGCCCCCCCTGCAGGGTTCCAAGGGGAGACTCACAGCCCCATAAGGAGGGGGTCCCTGCCACCCCCCCACAGGCTCCCATGGGGAGACCCACAGCCCCATAAGGAGGGGTCCCTGCCGCCCCCCCCCACAGGCTCCCATGGGGAGACCCACAGCCCCATAAGGAGGGGGTCCCTGCCACCCCCCCACAGGCTTCCATGGGGAGACCCACAGCCCCATAAGGAGGGGTCCCTGCCGCCCCCCCACAGGCTCCCATGGGGAGACTCACAGCCCCATAAGGAGGGGTCCCTGCCACCCCCCCACAGGGTCTCAGGGCGAGACCCACAGCCCCATAAGGAGGGGTCCCTGCCACCCCCCCACAGGGTCTCAGGGCGAGACCCACAGCCCCATAAGGAGGGGTCCCTGCCGCCCCCCCCACAGGCTCCCATGGGGAGACCCACAGCCCCATAAGGAGGGGTCCCTGCCGCCCCCCCACAGGCTCCCATGGGGAGACCCACAGTCCCATAAGGAGGGGTCCCTGTCACCCCCCCACAGGCTCCCATGGGGAGACCCACAGCCCCATAAGGAGGGGGTCCCTGCCCCTAATGCCCCCCCTGCAGGGTTCCAAGGGGAGACTCACAGCCCCATAAGGAGGGGTCCCTGCCACCCCCCCACAGGCTCCCATGGGGAGACCCACAGCCCCATAAGGAGGGGTCCCTGCCGCCCCCCCCACAGGCTCCCATGGGGAGACCCACAGCCCCATAAGGAGGGGTCCCTGCCCCTGCCGCCCCCCTCCACAGGGTCCCAAGAGGCGACTCAGCCCCATAAGGAGGGGGCCCCCGCCCCCAGCACCCCAAACGCAGGCAGTTCTTTGACCTCGCCCCCCCCCCCCCGGTGCCAGGCTGCTCTTACCCAGCTCGGTGAGGTTTCCAGCGGAGTCCCCCACCCCGCACCACAGCGTCCCCGGCATGGTCCAGCCCCTCCGAGTCCTCCTGCGCCCCAGCTCCTCCCTGGGCGCCCGCCTCTCCCGGAGGCCGCCCGCCCCGCGGCAGGTGCCCATCCGCCGGGCCAGGGTGGCCAGGGCTCGCCGGCGCGCCGGGCTCCGGGAGAGGCCGCTCCGCTTGGCACAGGACGCCCGGTACCGGCGGGTGAGGCGCGCATCGTGGTGAATGGCGCAAGCCAGCAGGTGCCCCTGCGCGTCCCAGGCGCTCTGGACCAGGGCCAGGCCCCCCGAGCGCCGGGCCAGGAAGCTCAGGTAGCGGCTGCCCGGCGTCTCCAGGTGGCAGAAGGTGGCGCCGCCGCGGAAGGCGGCGGAAGCGCCGGGCAGCGCCAGCGCAAAAAGCGCGCAGAGGAGGCGCCGCATGGCCCTGCGCGGCCCGGGAGGGATGAATGGAGCCGCGCGGCCCGGGGAGGGAGGGATGAATGGAGCGGCGCGCGGCGCGCCCCGGGAAGAACGAAGGAAGCCGCGCGCCCCCGGGAGGGTTGAATGAAGCCGCGCGCTCCGGGGAGGGATGAATGAAGCCGCGCGCGGCGCGCTCCGGGAGGGATGAATGAAGCCTCGCGCGCCGGGGAGGAATGAATGAAGCGGCGCGCGGCGGGCCCCGGCTTTAAGCGGCAGCCGCGTGGGGTGATCGGCGGCCGAGGGCTTCCATCAATGGGAGGGCTCGGCCTCGGGCCGGCCGCTGATTGGGCCGCGCCTACCTAAGCCACGCCCCTTCCCTGGCCGGGCGTTCCGAGCGCTGGCTCGGCCGCAGAGGCGGCTCCGCTGATTGGGCCGCGCCTGCCTAAGCCACGCCCCTTCCCTGGCCGGGCGTTCCGAGCGCTGGCTGGGCCGCAGAGGCGGCTCCGCTGATTGGGCCGCGCCTGCCTAAGCCACGCCCCTTCCCTGGCCGGGCGTTCCGAGCGCTGGCTGGGCCGCAGAGGCGGCTCCGCTGATTGGGCCGCGCCTGCCTAAGCCACGCCCCTTCCCTGGCCGGGCGTTCCGAGCGCTGGCTGGGCCGCAGAGGCGGCTCCGCTGATTGGGCCACGCCTTCCTAAGCCACGCCCCTTCCCTGGCCGGGCGTTCCGAGCGCTGGCTGGGCCGCAGAGGCGGCTCCGCTGATTGGGCCGCGCCTTCCTAAGCCACGCCCCCTCGGCGGGCAGGGCATTCCGAGCGCTGGCTGGGCCTCCGCGGATTGAGCCGCACCTGCTCAAACCACGCCCCCTCGCTGGGGGCATTCCGAGCGCGGGCTGGGCCCGGAGAAACGGCTCCGTTGATTGGCCCGCGCCTGAGCGAGACCCCCGGGAGACAGGAAGGGAGGGGCAGTCCCCCCCATGCGGGAGGCGGAGCGGTCTAGTGGTGAGAGCCCCGCCCTGGCTAGCTGGCCAGCAGGCCTGGCACCCGTGTGTGGAATAATTGTGTTGGGTGCACCAAGGCGCCTGGGGGTGCGCACCACCAGAGAAACACCCACCGAGCTGTGGGCGGCCTGCTCTTTGGGGGCTCCCTGGTGCATGCTGCCCTGGCCCCCTGGGATCTGGCCCTGGCCCCCTGGGATCTGGCCCTGGATCACTGGGATCTGGCCCTCGCCCCCTGGCATCTGGCCCTGGATCACTGGGATCTGGCCCTGGATCACTGGGATCTGGCCTTTGCCCCCTGGAATCTGGCCCTGGATCACTGGGATCTGGCCCTCGCCCCCTGGGATCTGGCCCTCGCCCCCTGGCATCTGGCCCTGGATCACTGGGATCTGGCCCTCGCCCCCTGGCATCTGGCCCTGGATCACTGGGATCTGGCCCTGGCCCCCTGGGATCTGGCCCTGGATCACTGGGATCTGGCCCTCGCCCCTTGGGATCTGGCCCTGGATCACTGGGATCTGGCCCTCGCCCCCTGGCATCTGACCCTCACCCCTTGGGATCTGGCCCTGGATCACTGGGATCTGGCCCTCGCCCCCTGGCATCTGGCCCTGGATCACTGGGATCTGGCCCTGGATCACTGGGATCTGGCCTTTGCCCCCTGGAATCTGGCCCTGGATCACTGGGATCTGGCCCTCGCCCCCTGGGATCTGGCCCTCGCCCCCTGGGATCTGGCCCTGGATCACTGGGATCTGGCCCTCGCCCCCTGGCATCTGGCCCTGGATCACTGGGATCTGGCCCTGGATCACTGGGATCTGGCCCTGGATCACTGGGATCTGGCCCTCGCCCCCTGGGATCTGGCCCTCGCCCCCTGGGATCTGGCCCTGGATCACTGGGATCTGGCCCTCACCCCCTGGGATCTGGCCCTGGATCACTGGGATCTGGCCCTCGCCCCCTGGGATCTGGCCCTGGATCACTGGGATCTGGCCTTTGCCCCCTGGAATCTGGCCCTGGATCACTGGGATCTGGCCCTCGCCCCCTGGGATCTGGCCCCTGGATCACTGGGATCTGGCCCTCGCCCCCTGGGATCTGGCCCCTGGATCTCTGGGATCTGGCCCTCGCCCCGCTGCAGCTGAGAGGCGAGGGCCGGGGAGAACTTGGCCCGGGTAGGCAGCCGGCCGCTGTGCAGAGCCGAGTTCAGTGTCAACCATCTGCCTGGGTCAATCTGGGCCGGCGGATCTGGGGTCACATGGGATGAGCCAGTCCAAGGCCCCTGCTTGTGACCAGCTGGGAGGGCTCCTGTCAGGGGCTGGCTGGTGTTGCTTGTACAGGCGGTGTTCCGGGTGTTGGCGGCTGTGATCGGGTACAATGTGGCAGGAGGCATGTGCCCTCTGTCAGAATGGTTGTGTTGCAGGTGTGTGTAGTTTGGGACAGCAGGGTGTCGTTTGGGGATGGGGCCTCCGTTAGGGGGGTGTCTCTAGGTTTGTGCGTGTGAGGGTGTTACAGGGTGTTGTGTCTGTGTGTCTCGGGGGTGTCTGTGCAGGGTGGTCATACAGGGTGTTGTGTCTGTGTGTGCGGCTGTCTCGGGGGGGGGGTGTGCAGGGTGGTCATACAGGTTGTTGTGTCTGTGTGTGAGGCTGTCTCTGGGGGGTGTTTGCAGGGTGGTCATACAGGGTGTTGTGTCTGTGTGTGCGGCTGTCTCTGGGGGGTGTTTGCAGGGTGGTCATACAGGGTGTTGTGTCTGTGTGTGCGGCTGTCTCTGGGGGTGTTTGCAGGGTGGTCATACAGGGTGTTGTGTCTGTGTGTGCGGCTGTCTCTGGGGGTGTTTGCAGGGTGGTCATACAGGGTGTTGTGTCTGTGTGTGCGGCTGTCTCTGGGGGTGTTTGCAGGGTGGTCATGCAGGTTGTTGTGTCTGTGTGTGCGGCTGTCTCTGGGGGGTGTTTGCAGGGTGGTCATACAGGGTGTTGTGTCTGTGTGTGTGGTTGTCTCTGGGGGGTGTTTGCAACGTGGTCTTACAGGGTGTTGTGTCTCTGTGTCTGTGTGTGTGCGGCTGTCTCTGGAGGGTGTTGGTGGGGTGCTGTTACAGGGGGGTTGTGTCTGTGTGTGTCTCTGTGCAGCTGTCTCTGGGGGGTGTTGGAGGAGGGCCTCTACAAGGATGTCGTGGGGCGGGGACTGTGCGGTTGTGCGCTGGCCAGCGGCTGTTTGTGTACAAGGAGCAGGTGATGTGGTGCTGACAGATAACCTGACGTGTCTGATAAAACACCCGGAAGGTCTTGGCCAGAGGAGCAGCTGGTGGGGGTGGGGAATGGGTACTTCTCACAGGGCTGGAGTGGGCCCGATCCTTTCTTTTCTCTCTCTCTCTCTCTCTCTCTCTCTCTTTTTTCTTGCTTCTTGCTCTTTCCTCTTTTTCTCTCTTTTTTCTTGTTTCTCTCTTTTCTTTCTCCTTCGCTCTGTTTTTCTTTTCCTCTCTCTTTTTTTCTTGCTTCTCACTCGCTTTTCTCTCTCTCTTTTTTCTCTCTCTTTTCTTTCTCCCTCACTCTGTTTTTCTTTTCTCTCTCTTTTTTCTCTGTCTCTTTATTCTTGCTTCCCTCTAATTTTTGTCTTTTTTCTTTTTCTCTCTCTTTTTTCTTCTTTCTCCCTCTCTTTTCTTTTCTCTCTCTCTTTTTCTCTTTCTCTTTTTTCTTGCTTTCCTCTCTCTTTTCTTTTTTCTTTTTCTCTTTTCTCTTTTTTTTGCTCTTTTTCTCTTTTTTCCCTTTTTCTTTCTCCCTCTCTCTTTTTTCTTCTTTCTCCCTCTCTTTTCTTTTCTCTCTCTTTTTCTCTTTTTTTCTCTTTCTCTTTTTTTCTTGCTTTCCTCTCTCTTTTCTTTTTTCTTTTTCTCTTTTTTCCTTTTTTCTTTCTCCCGCTCTCATTTTCTCTCTTTTTTTCTTTTTTCCTCCTTTTTTTCTTTTCTCTCTCTTTCTCTTTTCTTTTTTCTCTTGCTTTTTTCTTTTCTCTCTCTCATTTTCTCTCTCTTTTTCTCTTTTTTCTTTTTTCCTTCCTTCTCTCTCTTTTTTCTTGCTTCCCTCTCTTTCTTCTTTTCTCTCTCTTTCTCTCCTTTTCCTCTTTTTTCTTTCTCCCTCTCTCTTTTTTCTTCTTTCTCCCTCTCTTTTCTTTTCTCTCTCTTTTTCTCTTTCTCTTTTTTCTTGCTTTCCTCTCTCTTTTCTTTTTTCTTTTTCTCTTTTTTCCTTTTTTCTTTCTCCCGCTCTCATTTTCTCTCTTTTTTTCTTTTTTCCTCCTTTTTTTCTTTTCTCTCTCTTTCTCTTTTCTTTTTTCTCTTGCTTTTTTCTTTTCTCTCTCTCATTTTCTCTCTCTTTTTCTCTTTTTTCTTTTTTCCTTCCTTCTCTCTCTTTTTTCTTGCTTCCCTCTCTTTCTTCTTTTCTCTCTCTTTCTCTCCTTTTCCTCTTTTTTCTTTCTCCCTCTCTCTTTTTTCTCCCCCACTTTTTCTTGCTTACCTCGCTCTTTTTTCTTTTCTCTCTCTCATTTTCTCTCTCTCTTGCTCTCTTTCTCTCTTTTCTTTTGTTCTCCTTTTTCTCTCTCTCTTTCTCTTTCTTCTTCCTCTTTTTTCTTTCTCCCTCTCTTTTTTCCCTCTGTTTTCTTTATTCCCTCTCTTATTTCTCTTGCTTTTGTCTTTTCTCTCTCTCATTTTCTCTCTCTTTTTCTCTTTTTTCTTTTTTCCTCCTTTTTCTCTCTTCTCTCTCTTTTTTCCTTGGCCGTGTCCAGGCTCAGGGTTTTTTTCGGGAAAAGTAGCCTTTTCCCAAAAAAACTTCCCCTGCGTCCAGACTCAAGCCGCGTTCTTTCGAAATTATTTCGAAAGAACGCGGCTTTTCTTTCGATGGCGGTAAACCTCGTTTCACGAGGAAGAACGCCTTCCTTCGACAGTTCCTCTTTCGAAAGAAGGCGTTCTTCAATGTAAAGAGGCCGTCTTCGAAAGAGAGCATCCAGACTCGCTGGGTGCTCTCTTTCGAAAAAGCGGATTTCTCTTTCGAAAGATCCGCCTGCAGTCTAGACATAGCCCTTTTCTTTTTCTCCTGCAGAGAATGTGTGTGCGTGTGTGTGTGGGGGGGGGGGGGGGGGAGGGCGTTGTGTCCATGAAATTTTAATGTGTCAGGCATCTGTCCCCACTGGGGGGGAAGTGGGAGAAGCCAGTCCAAGACCCCTGCTTGTGACCAGCTGGGAGGGATCCTGTCAGGGGCTGGCTGGTGGTGTCTTGTACAGGCGGTGTTCCGGGTGTTGGTGACTGTGAGCAGGCACAATGTGGCAGGGTGGCTGGTGGCATGGTGTGCCATCTGTCAGAACGATTGTGTTGCAGGCGGGTGTAGTTTGGGACAGCAGAGGTTAGTTTGGGGCGGAGGCCTCCCTTAGGGGTGTGTCTCTAAGTCTGTGTGTGTGAGGCTGTTACAGGGTGTTGTGGCCATGTGTGCGGCTGTCTCCGGGGGGGTGTTTGCAGCGTGGTCTTACTGGGTGTTGTGTCTCTGTGTCTGTGTGTGCGGCTGTCTCTGGAGGGTGCTTGTGGGGTGCTGTTACAGGAGGGTTGTGGCTGCGTGTGTCTGTCTTGGGGTGTTGAGGGGGTGCTGTTACAGGGGTGTTGTGTCTCTGTGTGTGGCTATCTCTGGGGGATGTTAGCGGGGTGGTCTTACAGGGTGTTGTGTCTGTGTGTGCAGCTGTCCCTGGGGAGTGGTCCTACAGAGTGTTGTGTCTGTGTGTGCAGCTGTCTCTGGGGGGTGTTGAGGGGCTGCTGTTACAGGGGTGTTTGTGTCTGTATGTGTCTGTCTTGGGATGTTGAGGGGGTGCTGTTACAGGAGTGTTGTGTCTGTATGTGTCTGTCTCTGGGGGGCGTTGAGGGGGTGCTGTCACAGGAGTGTTGTGTCTGTATGTGTCTGTCTCTGGGGGGTGTTGGTGGGGTGCTGTCACAGGAGTGTTGTGTCTGTGTGTGCAGCTGTCTCTGGGGGGGTGTTGAGGGGTGTTCTTACAGGATGTTGTGTCTGTATGGCTGTCTCTGGGGGGTGTTGGTGGGGTGCTGGTACAGGCATGTTGTGTCTGTGTGTGCGGCTGTCTCTGGGTGGTGTTGGTGGGGTGCTGGTACAGGAATGTTGTGTCTGTGTGTGCGGCTGTCTCTGGGGAGGTGTTGAGGGGTGTTCTTACAGGATGTTGTGTCTGTATGGCTGTCTCTGGGGGGTGTTGGTGGGGTGCTGGTACAGGCATGTTGTGTCTGTGTGTGCGGCTGTCTCTGGGGGGTGTTGGTGGGGTGCTGTCACAGGAGTGTTGTGTCTGTGTGTGCAGCTGTCTCTGGGGGGGTGTTGAGGGGTGTTCTTACAGGATGTTGTGTCTGTATGGCTGTCTCTGGGGGGTGTTGGTGGGGTGCTGGTACAGGGGTGTTGTGTCTGTGTGTGTGGCTGTCTCTGGGGGGTGTTGGTGGGGTGTTGGTACAGGGGTGTTGTGTCTATGTGTGCGGCTGTCTCTAGCAGGTGTCGGAGGAGGGCGTCTGAAGAAGTGAGCTGTGCCCACGAAAGCTCATGACAGCATCGCCATGTTTTCTTAGTCTCTAAAGTGCTAGCAGACCATTGGTGGGGGTTGTTTTACAAGGCTGTTGTGGGGCGGGGACGGTGTTTGGGTGCTGTCCCTGGGGCAGTGCGGTTGTGCGCTGGCCAGCGGCTGTTTGTGTACAAGGAGCGGGTGACGTGGCGCTGACAGATCACCTGACGTGGCTGATAAAGCAGCCAGAAGGACTTGGCCAGAGAAGCGGCAGCGGGGATGGGGGGTGGGTACTGCTGGGCGGGCCTGTCCCATGTCGCTGGGGGCGGGGGGGGGGGGCCAAGTGGAGGGGCTGTGTCTTTACCCCTGGACCTCACCTCCATGAATCTATCTAGGCTTTTTTTGAAACCCCGTTCAAGTCCCGGCCGTCGCCACCTCCTCCGGCGAGGAGTTCCACAGGTTAACGGTGCGCCGCGCGACGGAAAAACGTCCCTCTGTTTGTTGGAAACCTATTCCTTTCCTCCGACGGTCCCTCATTCTCACGTGGGACGAAGCAACTAACGTTTCCTGATTCGTTTTTTCCACGCCTGTCACAATTTTCCTCGAATCCTAGACTACGAGGCCTGGAAGGGACCTCGAGATTTATACAGAGAGATTTTCGGTCTCGGGCTCGATCCTTTTTCGGTGACTCCTCCTCGTGCGCCTGCGCCCCAACGACGCCCCCATCTCTCTGGTGGAGTTGCAGCCAAATGAGCCCCCCTCAAATTGTCCGGCCAGCTGGGGGGGGGGGGTGTTTTCCCGTGGGCGTGACTTTGCATAGCCCAGCGTTAAATTTCGGGTGTCGTCTGGTGGGCCAATCCCGTCGTTTGGGGAGATCGGTTTGGAGCACGTCACAGCCGGCGTTGGTCTGAACTCTCTGGAGCAGTTTGGGGGCAGCTGAAAAAGTGGGGAGAATTGGGGGGCTGTGTCTAAATACCAGTCAGACCCACATGGCCCCACACTGTGAGGTGGGCACGGCCCCGCCCCCCAGTCATCCCCCACATTATGAGGTGGGCACGGCCCCAAGTCAGACCCACACGCCCCTCAGCGTGAGGCGGGCACCCCCCCAGTGAGCCCCACACACCC
Source organism: Pelodiscus sinensis (assembly GCF_049634645.1). Classification (NCBI taxonomy): domain Eukaryota; kingdom Metazoa; phylum Chordata; order Testudines; family Trionychidae; genus Pelodiscus; species Pelodiscus sinensis. The sequence continues at coordinate 4,862,186 of NC_134725.1, read as the reverse complement.
CTCAGCGTGAGGCGGGCACCCCCCCAGTGAGCCCCACACACCCCTCAGCGTGAGGCGGGCACCCCCCCAGTCAGACCCACACGCCCCTCAGCGTGAGGCGGGCACCCCCCCAGTCAGACCCACACACCCCTCAGCGTGAGGCGGGCACCCCCCCAGTCAGACCCACACACCCCTCAGCATGAGGCAGGCACACCCCCCCAGTCAGACCCACACGCCCCTCAGCGTGAGGCGGGCACACCCCCCCAGTCATACCCACACACCCCTCAGCGTGAGGCGGGCACACCCCCCCAGTCAGACCCACACGCCCCTCAGCGTGAGGCGGGCACACCCTCCCAGTCAGACCCACACACCCCTCAGTGTGAGGCGGGGATGGCCCCCCCCAGTCAGACCCACAGCATGAGGTGGGTATAGCCCCCCCAGTCAGCCCCACATGACCCCCTCAGCGTAAGCTGGGCACGGCCCCCCCCAGTCAGCCCCTCAGCATGAGGCGGGCACCCCCCCCCCAGTCAGACCCACACACCCCTCAGTGTGAGGCGGGGACGGCCCCCCCCAGTCAGACCCACAGCATGAGGTGGGTATAGCCCCCCCAGTCAGCCCCACATGACGCCCTCAGCGTAAAGTGGGCACGGCCCCTCCAGTCAGCCCCACAGCATGAGGTGGGTATAGCCCCCCCAGTCAGCCCCACATGACCCCCTCAGTGTAAGCTGGGCACGGCCCCCCCCCCCAGTCAGCCCCACAGCATGAGGTGGGTACAGCCCCCCCAGTCAGCCCCACACATCCCTCAGCATGAGGCAGGCCCCTGCCCCGAAGAGCCCCGCGAGCTCCGGGACCCGCGCAGGCGAGGCCTCGCTGGGTGGCTGCCAGCTGATCCCCACACGCCGGGAGGCCAACAGACCCGGGGGGCAGAGTCCAGGGCCCGGCGGTGAAACGGCCCCCACGCCAGGCCCTCACCTGAGGTGTCGCAAAGGTCTCCCGGCTGCCGTGTCACCGCCCCGGGGTGACTCCGCCAGGCAATTCTCGGAGTCCAAAGAGCCCGGCTCCTCCCGCCCGGCTCCTGGGGGGCAGACGGGCCGGGCCGTCTCTGTAGGCCTACTCCCACTGGGGTGCCCCACACGACCCTGTCGACTCGCCTTTCCGGTGCCCCAGCTGGGGGGCAGACGCGCCGGGCCGTCTCTGCAGTCCTACTCCCACTGGGGTGCCCCACACGACCCTGTCGACTCGCCTTTCCGGTGCCCCAGCTGGGGGGCAGACGGGCTGGGACTTCTCGCCAGGCCTACTCCCACTGGGGTGCCCCACACGACCCTGTCGACTCGCCTTTCCGGTGCCCCAGCTGGGGGGCAGACGGGCCGGGCCGTCTCTGCAGGCCTACTCCCACTGGGGTGCCCCACACGACCCTGTCGACTCGCCTTTCCGGTGCCCCAGCTGGGGGGCAGACGCGCCGGGCCGTCTCTGCAGTCCTACTCCCACTGGGGTGCCCCACACGACCCTGTCGACTCGCCTTTCCGGTGCCCCAGCTGGGGGGCAGACGCGCCGGGCCGTCTCTGCAGTCCTACTCCCACTGGGGTGCCCCACACGACCCTGTCGACTCGCCTTTCCGGTGCCCCAGCTGGGGGGCAGACGGGCCAGGACTTCTCGCCAGGCCTACTCCCACTGGGGTGCCCCACACGACCCTGTCGACTCCCCTTTCCAGTGCCCCAGCAGCACCCCCCGCCCCCTTGCCTGGGGGGGGGGGGTTGGGGACCCACAGAAAAACCAGTCCAGGGCCACACCACCCCCCCCTCGCCCAACACGTCACTGACGCGGCCCCCAACTGAGAAGGAAAAAGCCCCTCCCCACGTTCCCCTCGCCCACAGAGCCTGGGGGGGGGGAGTGGCTTTTGTGGGGCAAAATTGAGGGGCTCTGTGTGAGGGAGGGGGGGCTGCCGGGAAGGAGACTTGGGAGGGGGGGGGATTGGGCAGGAGGGGGGTGGCGGATTGGGTGGGGAGTTGGGGGCACAGGAAGGGGGGGAAGGGTCCAGGAGGGGGTCAGGAGTTGGGGGCTGTGGGGAGGGTGCAGGAGCGGAGTGGGGGGGGGGCCAGGTCGGGCTGGGAAGGTGGGGGGGAGGTCTGGGTGGGGGCCAACATCGACTGCCCCACGCTGGAGGCGGGGGGGGGGAGACCTGAGCCTTGGGGGCCAACGCCAGGCAAGCCAGCCCCCCCCTCCCCGGCCTTAGAGTCCCCATCTGAGCCCCAGTGTGCCAGCCCCACGCTGCCAGGCCTGGGCCAGGGGGAGATATCCCCCCTGTGCTGGGGCAGCTGGCTTGGCTCCGCCCTCCGCCGCCTGGTCCCGCCCTCTGGCAAACCCCGCCCCCCACCTCAGGTGGGAGCCGCTCTCTGCCACCCCCTAGTGGCCATCTGCCTGCCTGCAGCTGCTGTCCAAGCTGTGGCCTGGTTGGACAGTGGGGTAAACTGAGGCACGTGCAGCGGGCGGGCGGCCGGGCCAAGAGCTGGATGCCACGCCTCCTGCTGGACCCTCAGACTGCCCGACCTGTGGCGGGGTGTGTGTGTGTGTGTGTGTGTGTCGCAAGGTGGCACCCCAGGGTGCAGTCGGAGCCTGAGATGGGAACGGGTCCTGGCCGGGTCTGTGGCACCCCGCCACAACCCACACTTGGAGGGCAGCCTATGGGTCGTTCTGCCTGCATCAAAAAAGCAGGACCAGCAAGACAGCTGCTGCCTTGTTCCCTGCAGAGGATCTGCCCCAGAGATGGGAATTAGGGACCCTGGGTGGGGCAGCTTCACCCCCGGGCGGTTGCGGATGGATCAGCTGGGGTGTGGAAGCATCAGGAGCAAAGGATCAGCAAAGCCCCCACTGCTAGGTTTGGTGTGTCCCTGGGTGGTGCACATCCGCGCTCCCAGGTGCTCATAAAATTATTCCGCACATGGGTGGGAAAAAAATCTACCGACGGCTGGAAAATATTTGGGGGACCATAGATCCTCTGGGGCACCTTTCCCAGATGCTTCCATCCGGGGTTTCCAGCCCCGATGCAGGCTATGTCGGGGCGAGACGGGCGGGCTGGAGAGATTTCGGCACCCATGCCCACGCCCAGGCCGGGCCGGAGCTGAGCCCCTGGCACTCCCGCCTCCCACACGGCAGCCGCTCCGGAAGCCACGCCCATCCCAGACTCTGCCCCATGTCACCACCCCCTCCTTCGCCCCAGCTCCTAGCCAGACCCCGCACCCCACTCCCCTACCCCGAGCCCCCTCCTACACCCCAGACCCGGCACCTCCTCCGTTCAAATCGTAGGAAGAGCCCGACCCTTGGCCACTGACCGAATTCTTGGTGTGGCCCCTCCCATCAAAAATTAGTGGGGGACCCCGCTCTCTTTTGGGGGCCAGCCCCCCAGAAGAGTTGATCCCAATCAGACACGAAAGGAAGAGGTGGGATGTGAAATTTCTTTATTGACCTCGCCGCGTACCCCCATCGCCCGGCGTAACACCCCCCCCTGGCCGGCCGACCCACCACGTACAGTCCCGACCAATCCCCACACGGACCCGGCCGGATCCGCCGGCTCCTCGCTTCACAGGCCACGCCCCCTGGTGGGAGGGCTGAGCTTAGCCCCGCCCCTAAGCAATTATTCACGCCAGACCCGCCCACCGGGACGGCACAGGGCGGCCGCCAGGGAGCAGCGGCGGGGACGGGTGGGGCACCTTTTCGGGACGATTGTGGGGTGGTGAGTTCGATCCTGGTGCAGCGAGATTGGGACCTGGCTCCCTCCCGCCCCTCCCCGGGAACCACAACGCACACAACTTGCTACACAAGTGGCACCACAAAAGGTCGCCCAACAGACGGGGAGGGTCGGGAGGTCCTCGTTTCCATGTAGGAGCTGAGCAAAGCTATGGGAGATATCTCCACCACGTTCTCCAGTCCAGATGGAGGTCAGCCCCCCGCCCCTCCAGGGCACTCACAACACACACAACTTGTTACACAAGAGGCACCACAAAGGATCGCACAACAGACATGGAGGGTCGTGAGGTCTTCGTTCCCATGTAGGAGCTGAGCAAAGCTATGGGAGATATCTCCACCACGTTCTCCAGTCCAGATGGAGGTCGGCCCCCCGCCCCTCCAGGGGACCCACAACACACACAACTTGCTACACAAGTGGCACCACAAAGGATCGCACAACAGACATGGAGGGTCATGAGGTCTTCGTTCCCATGTAGGAGCTGAGCAAAGCTATGGGAGATATCTCCACCACGTTCTCCAACCCAGCCCGATGTCGGCCACTCGGCCCTCCAGGGGACCCACAACACACACAACTTGCTACACAGGTGGCACCACAAAAGGTCGCACAACAGACAGGGAGGGTCAGGAAGTCCTCGTTCCCATGTAGGAGCTGAGCGAAGCTATGGGAGATATCTCCACCACGTTCTCCAGCCCAGTCTTAGGTTGGCCACCAGGCCCGGCTGGAGCGTGACGGACGGACGGCGGAGGAGGAGCTGGAGGGAGGACCCTCTCCCGGTGCCCCCTCCGCACCCCATAAGTGTCAGATCCGGGCACCGCTCCACCCCGAACCTCAAGAGGTCCCCCCTCCACGAGTCCACAGCTGGGTGAGGGGGGTGTAGCTACGAAGTCGAGATCAGACCCGAGGAAGGGGGCAGGGAGGCAGGACCATTCCGTGGGGCTCGGCCCCCCCCGCAGCCGCAGGTGCAGGAAGATGGTGCAGTGGGGGGCCACGCCGTAGTCCCCCAGGGTGTGGCCGTCCTCCAGCGGTTTCCCCTCCAGGCTGAGCCAGAACTGCCCGGCGTCGACGTTCTCCTGCCGCTGGACCCGGGCCCGGAAGGAGGCGACCCCCTCGGAGGGCAGGACGCTGTAGGTGCTGGTGCGGCCTTTGGGGTTCTTCACGAAAACGGGGCAGGGCTCCTCCCTCCTCACCATCAGCAGCACGGTGTCGCCGGGCGCCAGCGGGTAGTCGGCCAATCGGGAGCCGTCGCGGAGCTCCACGCCGTCGGGGCAGGCCAGCCGCTGCTGGGCCGCGGGCACCCCCGTCTGCCGGGCCAGCTGGGCCTTGAACGCCGCCAGGGGGGTGGCGCCGGAGGCCGCCACCGTGTGGGTCTCGCCCGTCAGCAGCGTCACCCGCAGCGACAACGCCTGGGGAGGAGACACCCGGCGCCGTCAGAGCCGAGGGGGATCGGGCACCCGCCCCTCAGGGAGTCAGAGCCCCGGAGCTGTCAGGACCCAGGGGGATCGGGCACCCGCCCCTCAGGGAGTCAGAGCCCCGGAGCTGTCAGGACCCAGGGGGATCGGGCACCCGCCCCTCAGGGAGTCGGAGCCCCGGAGCTGTCAGGACCCAGGGGGATCGGGCACCCGCCCCTCAGGGAGTCGGAGCCCCGGAGCTGTCGGGACCCAAGGGGATCGGGCACCCGCCCCTCAAGGAGTCAGAGCCCCGGAGCTGTAGGGACCCAGGGGGATCGGGCACCCGCCCCTCAGGGACTCAGCACCCCAGAGCGATCAGAAGCCAGGGGGATTAGGCACCTGCCCCTCAGGGATTCAGAACCCCTGAGCTGTCAGGACCCAGGGGGATTGGGCACCGACTCCTCAGGGAGTCAGAGCCACGGAGCTGTCAGGACCCAGGGGGATCGGGCACCAGACCCGCAGAGACTCAGATCCCTGGAGTCATCTGATCCAGGGGCATTGGGCACCCACCCCGCAGGGACTCAGGGGCCCGGTACCATCGGGATCAGGCTCCCACCCCGGCTGGCCAGCACCTGGTGCCGCCGTACCCCAGAGCCCCTGCAGGGGTACGTGACCGACCGCTCACCCCGTTTGCACGAGTGGCGTGCGAGTGCACGAGGGCTTGGGGAACACTCGCCCCATCGTGTTACGTCGGAGGAGGAGGAGGCTGCTCGGGGTTACGCGGGAGGGTGGGGGGGCGCTGGACCTGGGGGGCTATTAAGAGATGGGGTGGGAGGGGCTGATGGGGTGGGGTGGCCGTGGGGCGCTGGATCTGGGGGTCACTAAGAGATGGGGTGGGGGCCATGGGGCGCTGGATCTGGGGGTCACTAAGAGATGGGGTGGGAGGGGTTGATGGGGTGGGGTTCGGTGGGGCGCTGGATCTGCGGGTCACTAAGAGATGGGTTGGGAGGGGCTGATGGGGTGGGTGGCCGTGGGGCGCTGGATCTGGGGGTCACTAAGAGATGGGGTGGGAGGGGTTGATGAGGTGGGGGCCGTGGGGCGCTGGATCTGGGGGTCACTAAGAGATGGGGTGGGAGGGGCCGTGGGGCGCTGGATCTGGGGGTCACTAAGATATGAGGTGGGAGGGGCCGTGGGGCGCTGGATCTGGGGGTCACTAAGAGATGGGGTGGGAGGGGCCGTGGGGCGCTGGATCTGGGGGTCACTAAGAGATGCGGTGGGACGGGCCGTGGGGCGCTGGATCTGGGGGTCACTAAGATATGAGGTGGGAGGGGCCGTGGGGCGCTGGATCTGGGGGTCACTAAGAGATGCGGTGGGAGGGGCCGTGGGGCGCTGGATCTGGGGGTCACTAGGAGATGGGGTGGGAGGGGCCGTGGGGCGCTGGATCTGGGGGTCACTAAGAGATGGGGTGGGAGGGGCCGTGGGGCGCTGGATCTGGGGGTCACCAGGAGATGTGGGGCTGGCAGGGGCAGGGATCCAGGCTGCAGCCGCTGCCCGGCCGGGCCCGGGACGGGGAAGAAGCGGATCGGTGGGGCTGGGCCCCCCGGGGCAGGCAGCCGCTCCGCGCTCTCGCTCCGGCCCGCGGGCCGCCCCCCTGTGTCCCGCGGGCCGCCCGCCCCGACTCACCATGTCCGCAGCCCGCGGGTCTCTCGCTCCGCTCTGCCCGGCCCCGCCGCCGGCTCCGCTTTTATCCCCCCCGGCTCCGCCCCCCCGGCCGGGAACCGAAACCAGCCGCGGCCCCGGGTCGGTTTCGATCCCCCCCCCCCCCCCCGCATCCGCCGGGAAACGAAACTGACCCGCGGCGCGGCGCCCCGGGAACCCGCCGCCCCACACACTGGGGCCCGGACCCATAGGGCATCCCCCAACCCATACCCTGGGTCCCGGACCCACAAGGCACCCCCCATCCCGGCACACTGGGGCCCGGACCCATACGACCCCCCCCCCCAACCCGCACACTGCGGCCCCGACCCATAGGACACCCCCCAACCCAGCACACTGGGGCCCAGACCCAGGGGGCGCCCCCCGACCCGGCACAGTGGGGTCCGGACCCACAGGGCACCCCCTCAGCCCCACACACTGGGATCCGGATTCATAGGGCACCCCTCAGCCCCACACACTGGGATCCGGATTCATAGGGCACCCCTCAGCCCCACACACTAGGATCCGGACCCATAGGGCACCCCCTCAGCCCCACACACTGGGATCCGGATTCATAGGGCACCCCTCAGCCCCACACACTAGGATCCGGACCCATAGGGCACCCCCTCAGCCCCACACACTAGGATCCGGACCCATAGGGCACCCCTCAGCCCCACACACTGGGATCCGGATTCATAGGGCACCCCTCAGCCCCACACACTAGGATCCGGACCCATAGGGCACCCCCTCAGCCCCACACACTGGGATCCGGACTCATAGGGCACCCCTCAGCCCCACACACTAGGATCCGGACCCATAGGGCACCCCTCAGCCCCACACACTGGGATCCGGACCGTAGGACACCCCTCCAACTCACACATTGGACCCATAGGACACCCCTAACCCAGCACACTGGGGTCCGGACCCATAGGACACCCCGCAGCCCGCACCCTGGGGTCTGAACCCATAGCCAATGGGACACCCCCGACCTGCACAGTGGGGCTCAGACCCATAGGAGACCCCCCAACCTGCACAGTGGGGCCCAGACCCACAGGACACCCCCCGACCGAGCACACTGGGGCGCAGATCTATAGGGCACTACTCAACCCAGCACACCGGGGCTTGTACAGCTGGGATCCCTTCTCAGCCCCACACGCTGTGTGCCAGACCTATAGGACACCCCGCCCCCTGTACACGGGGACCCCTCCTCCCCAGCCCCACACCACAGTGTGCCCTGTGTTCTGGGGGGCACCCCAGAGAGATTGAAATGCCACCAGCTCTTAGCAGAGCGGCCCCTGTGTTTCGAGAGGTGGTGCACATTGATCGTGCCTTGGTGCACAGCACAAAATTTATTCCGCACACGGATGGGGATAATGTGGGGCCGGTGGGGACGGAGCTGCCCAAAGGTGCCGGAACCAGGCAGGCCCAGGGAGGTGGCTAAAAGACCAGAGCATCCCTCGGGCCCCCGCCTTGCGCCCCCTTTATTCCCCGGGCAGCCCTTCAGCCCCACAATCTGGGGTCTGGACCCATAAGACACCCCCCCAACCCAGCACACGGATCCAGACCCATAGGACACCCCCTCAGCCCCACACACTAGAGCCTGGACCCATAGAGTGCTCCCCAACCCGCACACTGGGGCCTGGACCTATAGGACACCCCCAACCCAGCACATTGGGGTCCAGACCCATAGGGCCCCAGTGTGTGGGGCTGAGGGGGTGCCCTGTGGGTCCGGGCCCCACTGTGCCGGGTCGGGGGGCGCCCCCTGGGTCTGGGCCCCAGTGTGCTGGGTTGGGGGGTGCCTTGTGGGTCCGGGACCCAGGGTATGGGTTGGGGGATGCCCTATGGGTTCGAGCCCCAGAGTGTGGGGCTGAGGGGTGCCCTACGGGTCCGGGCCCCAATGTGCCGGGTCGGGGGGCGCCCCCTGGCTCCAGGCCCCCATGTGTGGGGCGGCGGGTTCCCGGGGCGCCGCGCCGCGGGTCAGTTTCGTTTCCCGGCGGATGCGGGGGGGGGGGGGGGATCGAAACCGACCCGGGGCCGCGGCTGGTTTCGGTTCCCGGCCGGGGGGGCGGAGCCGGGGGGGATAAAAGCGGAGCCGGCGGCGGGGCCGGGCGGAGCGGAGCGAGAGACCCGCGGGCTGCGGACATGGTGAGTCGGGGCGGGCGGCCCGCGGGACACAGGGGGGCGGCCCGCGGGCCGGAGCGAGAGCGCGGAGCGGCTGCCTGCCCCGGGGGGCCCAGCCCCACCGATCCGCTTCTTCCCCCTCCCTCGCCAGGCCGGGCAGCGGCTGCAGCCTGGATCCCTGCCCCTGCCAGCCCCACATCTCCTGGTGACCCCCAGATCCAGCGCCCCACGGCCCCTCCCACCGCATCTCTTAGTGACCCCCAGATCCAGCGCCCCACGGCCCCTCCCACCCCATCTCTTAGTGACCCCCAGATCCAGCGCCCCACGGCCCCTCCCACCCCATCTCTTAGTGACCCCCAGATCCAGCGCCCCACGGCCCCTCCCACCCCATCTCTTAGTGACCCCCAGATCCAGCGCCCCACGGCCCCTCCCACCCCATCTCTTAGTGACCCCCAGATCCAGCGCCCCACGGCCCCTCCCACCCCATCTCTTAGTGACCCCCAGATCCAGCGCCCCACGGCCCGTCCCACCGCATCTCTTAGTGACCCCCAGATCCAGCGCCCCACTGCCAAGGGCACCCCCTAACCAAGCACACTGGGGTCCAGATCGATAGGGCACCCCCTGGGTCCTGACAGCTCCGGGGCTCTGACTCCTTGAGGGGAGGGTGCCCGATCCCCCTGGGTCGGATGGCTCTGGGGCTCCGAGTCCCTACAGGGTGGGTGCCTGATCCCCCTTGGCTCTGATGGCTCTGGGGCTCTGACTCCCTGAGGGGCAGGTGCCCGATCCCACTGGGTCCTGACAACTCCACGGCTCTGACTCCCTGAGGGGCAGGTGCCCGATCCCCCTGGGTCCTGACAACTACACGGCTCTGACTCCCTAAGGGAGCAGGTGCCCGATCCCCCTGGGTCCTGACAGCTCCAGGGCTCTGACTCCCTGAGGGGCAGGTGCCCGATCCCCCTGGGTCCTGACAGCTCCAGGGCTCTGACTCCCTGAGGGGAGGGTGCCCGATCCCCCTGGGTCCTGACAGCTCCAGGGCTCTGACTCCCTGAGGAGTGGGTGCCCGATCCCCCTGGGTCCTGACAGCTCCGGGGCTCTGACTCCCTGAGGGGCGGGTGCCCGATCCCCCTGGGTCCTGACAGCTCCGGGGCTCCGACTCCCTGAGGGGCGGGTGCCCGATCCCCCTGGGTACTGACGGCTCCGGGGCTCCGACTCCCTGAGGGGTGGGTGCCCGATCCCCCTGGGTCCTGACAGCTGCGGGGCTCCGACTCCCTGAGGGGCGGGTGCCCGATCCCCCTGGGTCCTGACAGCTCCGGGGCTCTGACTCCCTGAGGGGCGGGTGCCCGATCCCCCTTGGCTCTGACGGCGCCGGGTGTCTCCTCCCCAGGCGTTGTCGCTGCGGGTGACGCTGCTGACGGGCGAGACCCACACGGTGGCGGCCTCCGGCGCCACCCCCCCTGGCGGCGTTCAAGGCCCAGCTGGCCCGGCAGACGGGGGTGCCCGCGGCCCAGCAGCGGCTGGCCTGCCCCGACGGCGTGGAGCTCCGCGACGGCTCCCGATTGGCCGACTACCCGCTGGCGCCCGGCGACACCGTGCTGCTGATGGTGAGGAGGGAGGAGCCCTGCCCCGTTTTCGTGAAGAACCCCAAAGGCCGCACCAGCACCTACAGCGTCCTGCCCTCCGAGGGGGTCGCCTCCTTCCGGGCCCGGGTCCAGCAGCAGGAGAGGATCGACGCCGGGCAGTTCTGGCTCAGCCTGGCGGGGAAACCGCTGGAGGACGGCCACACCCTGGGGGACTACGGCGTGGCCCCCCACTGCACCATCTTCCTGCACCTGCGGCTGCGGGGGGGCCGAACCCCACGGAATGGTCCTGCCTCCCTGCCCCCTTCCTCGGGTCTGATCTCGACTTCGTAGCTACACCCCCCTCGCCCAGCTGTGGACTCGTGGAGGGGGGACCTCTTGAGGTTCGGGGTGGAGCGGTGCCCGGATCTGACACTTATGGGGTGCAGAGGGGGCACCGGGAGAGGGTCCTCCCTCCAGCTCCTCCTCCGCCGTCCGTCCGTCACGCTCCAGCCGGGCCTGGTGGCCAACCTAAGACTGGGCTGGAGAACGTGGTGGAGATATCTCCCATAGCTTCGCTCAGCTCCTACATGGGAACGAGGACCTCCCGACCCTCCCCGTCTGTTGTGCGACCTTTTGTGGTGCCACTTGTGTAGCAAGTTGTGTGTGTTGTGGGTCCCCTGGAGGGCCGAGTGGCCGACGTCGGGCTGGGTTGGAGAACGTGGTGGAGATATCTCCCATAGCTTCGCTCAGCTCCTACATGGGAACGAGGACCTCCCGACCCTCCCTGTCTGTTGTGCCGCCTTTTGTGGTGCCACTTGTGTAGCAAGTTGTGTGTGTTGTGGGTCCCCTGGAGGGCCGGGTGGCCGACCTCCATCTGGACTGGAGAACGTGGTGGAGATATCTCCCATAGCTTCGCTCAGCTCCTACATGGGAATGAGGACCTCCCGATCCTCCCCGTCTGTTGTGCGTCCCTTTGTGATGTCAGTTGTGTAGCAAGTTGTGTGGGTTGTGGGTCCCCAGGCACAGCGGGAGGGAGCCAGGTCCCAATTCTGGCGGACCAGGCGGCCCGTTGTCACCGATCGGACTCATCACCCCGCCATCATCCCGAGACGGTCTCCCACCCGTCCCCGTTGCTGCTCCCTGGCGGTGTGGCGGCCGATGTGTGCCATCCCGGGGGGGGCGGGTCTGGAGTGAATAATTGCTTAGGGGCGGGGCTAAGGTCCGCCCTCCCACCAGGGGCGTGGCCTGTGAAGCAACCAGCAGGCGGATCTGGCCCCGGCCGCTAGGAATCCTGCTTGGCACGCTCCCGGGACCCTGCGCAAGGCGTTGCTGCCCCGATGTCTGTGTCCCTTCGGCTTCTCCTGCCCACCCTGGCAAAGGGAGGGGGCTACTACAATTCCCAACACCATGATCTGTGGTCGGGACTGTACGTGGGGACTCAGCCGGCGATGGGGGGGTGTTACGCCGGGCGATGGGGGTATGTGGGGGGGTCAATAAAGAAATCGCCTGACATCCCGCCTCTTCTTTTCGCGGCTGACTGGGAGCAACCCTGCTGGGGGGCTGGCCCCCCAAAAAGAGAGGGGGTCCCCCCGGTAATTTTTGATGCAGGGGCCACTCCAAGAATTCAGTGAGTGGGCAAGGGTCGGGCTCTTCCTACGATTTGAACAGAGGAGGTGCCGGGACTGGGATGGAGGTCGGGTGCAGGAGGGGGCTCGGGGTAGGGGAGTGGGGTGCGGGAGGAGGTGCGAGGTCTGGCTAGGAGTTGGGGTGAAGGAGGGGGTGGTGACATAAGGCAGGGTGTGTGAGGGGGCGTGGCTGCCGGAGAGGCTGCTGAGTGGGAGGGGGGATGCAGGAGGGGGTGCAGGATCGGGGAGCGGTTTGGGGTACAAGGTCTAGGAAGAGGTTTGGGTACCAGAAAGGGTCTAGTTGACCTGGAGGAGTTTGGGGGTGCAGGTTCCGGGAGGACCTTGTGACCTGGAGCAGGAGTTTAGGGGGTGCAGGAGTTTGGGGTGCAGGGTCTAGGAAGAGATATGGTGCTGGAGAGGGTGTGGGTGACCCAGAAGAGTTTGGGGGTGCAGGATCTGGGAGGATGTTGTGACCTGGAGCAGGAGTTTAGGGGGTGCAGGAGTTTGGGGTGCAGGGTCTAGGAAGAGATATGGTGCCGGAGAGGGTGTGGGTGACCCAGAAGAGTTTGGGGGTGCAGGATCTGGGAGGATGTTGTGACCTGGAGCAGGAGTTTGGGGTGCAGGGTCTAGGAAGAGGTATGGGTGCCGGAGGAGTTTGGGGGTGCAGGATCTGGGAGGGAGTTGTGAGCAGGAGTGTAGGAGGGGGTGTAAAGATTTGAGCGGTGACCTGGGGAAGGAGTTTAGGGTGCAGGGTCTAGGAAGGGGTGTGGGTGCAGGAGAGGGTGTGGGTGACCCGGAGGAGTTTGGGGGTGCAGGTTCCGGGAGGACGTTGTGACCTGGAGCCGGAGTTTAGGGGGTGCAGGAGTTTGGCGGGTGACCTGGGGAAGAGATTCGGGGTGTCAGGTCTAGGAAGGGATACGGGTGCTGGAGAGGGTGTGGGTGACCTAGAGGAGTTTGGGGGTGCAGGATCTGGGAGGGAGTTGTGACTGGGAGCAGGAGTGTAGGACAGGGGGTGTAGGGATTTGGGGGTGACCTGGGGAAGGGGTTTAGGGGGCAGGGTCTGGGAGGGGCCATGGGTACAGAAGCAGACGTACAGAAGGGTCGATGACTGGTCCCAAAAGTCCACAGCTCTCTGGGGCGTCTCCCCCCCCCAATCCTGCCGGGCCCGATTTCCTCCTCCATCCCCCCCCGGTCCACTTCCGGAGTTGAGACCCGCCTCCTACCCGGCCCGGGGAGCAATCTAGGACCCCAAATCCCTTCAGGTCGGAGGAGAAGGCAGTTTGGGGCCCAGCATCTAGGGCACCGGTACCCCGCTGGGAACAGAACCCCAAAGACACCCCCCTGGCGTGCAGGCACACACACCGACGCCCCCCCGGGTAGCGCTGAGTCACACGGGCCTGGCTCGTGAAGAGCGGTGACCGAGGAGGGGACCCCGTCGGATTTAGGGGGTCGCCGGCGAAAACCCCTCGACGCCGCGTTTCCAAGAACCCCGGAGCCAATTCGAACCCCCGAAAAACGTGTGGGCAACTTGCCCCCCAACCGGCCCTGACTTCAGCCAAACGTCCAAGCCGGGGAAGATCGTTTTGGGGGGTCCTGCCCCTCGAAGGCCAAGAGCCGGCAAACTTTCCATCCCTGTGGGGCGGGGGTCTTCGGTTCGGCGCTCTCCCCGGCCGTGGGACGTTCCCTGGCTGGCTCCTTCGTGTTGGGGGTCACACGGAGTCCGAAGGTCAAACACGGGCAGAACCGGCTGTTTGGGGGAGCCCCCGACGCTGAGGGAAACCTCCTGGGTGGCTTCCTTTGGACATTTAAACCCCACAGATTACCCCCTAGCCCAGTGGGTCCCAGTAGGGCCATTGTCCCCCGGTGGTCCGCCACGGTACTGCAGGAGGTCTGTGGGAAGTTTAAAAATACGGCTCGGGCCCACCACGACGCGTCAGATCCTTTCGTTTCCTCTTTTCTCTCTCTCTTTTCTTGGTTCCCTCTCTCTCTCTCTCTCTTTCCCTTTTCTCTCTTTTTCTCTTTCCCTCTCTTTTCTCTGTTTTCTCTTTTCCCCCCTCTCTTTTCTTTTCACTCTTTCCCTTTTCTCTCTCTCTCTCTCTCTCTCTCTCTCTTCTCTCTTTTCTCTCCTTTTCTGTAGTTTCTCTCTTTTCCCCTCTTTTCTCTTTTTTTCTTTTCTCTTGTTTCTCTCTCTCATTTTCCCTCTTTTCTCTCTCTCTCTTTTCTCTCTTTCCTATAGTTTCTCTCTCTCTCTTTTCTATTGTTTCTCTCTCTTTCCCTCTTTTCTCTCTCCATTCTTTTCTCTTTTTTTCTTTTTTTTCTCTTCTTTCCTATTGTTTCTCTCTCTCTCTTCCTCTTTTCTCTCTCCATTCTTTTCTCTTTTTCCCTCTTTTCTCTCTTCTTTCTTTTCTCTCTTCTTTTCTATTTTCACTCTCTCCTTTTCCCTCTTTTCTCTCTCTTTTTCCTATTGTTTCTCTCTTTTTTCTCTCTTTTCTATTGTTTTCTCTCTTTCTCTTTTCTCTCTATTCTTTTCTCTTTTTTCTTTTTTCTCTCTTCTTTCCTGTTTTTTCTCTCTCTTTTCTCTCTTCTTTTCTCTTTTCTTCTTTCTTTTCTATTGTTTCTCTCTCTCCTTTTCCCTCTTTTCTCTCTCTCCCTTTTTCCTCTCGTCTTTCCTATTGCTTCTCTCTCTCTTTTCTATTGTTTCTCTCTCTCCTCCCTTTTCTCCTCTTTTCTCTCTTCTTTTCTCTTCTTTCTTTTCTGTCTTCTTTTCTATTGTTTCTCTCATTTTCCCTCTTTTCTCTCTCTCTCTTTTCTTTTTTCTCTTTTTTCCTATTGTTTCTCTCTCTCTCTTTCCCTCTTTTCTATTCTCTCTTTCTCTTTCCCTCTTTTCTCTCTCCATTCTTTTCTTTTTTTTCTTTTTTCTCTCTTCTTTTCTATTTTCTCCTTTTCCCTCTTTTCTCTCTTCTTTTCTATTTTCTTTCTCTCCTTTTCCCTCTTTTCTCTCTCTTTTTTCTCTCTTTTCTATTGTTTTTCTCTTTCTCTCTTTACTCTCTATTCTTTTCTCTTTTTTCTCTCTTCTTTCCTATTGTTTCTCTCTCTCTTTCCCTCTTTTCTCTTCTCTTCTTTCTTTTCTCTTCTTTTCTATTGTTTCTCTCTCCCCTTTCCCCTCTTTTCTCTCTCTCCCTTTTTCCTTTTTTCTCTCGTCTTTTCTGTTGTTTCTCTCTCTCTTTTCTTCTCTCTTTTCCTTTTCCCCTCTTTTTTCTTTCTTTTCTCCTCCCTTTTCCCCCCCTCTCTCTCCTTTTCCCCTCTCTCTTCCTTTCCTCCCCCAAAGAGGGGCAGTCCGTGAATTTTTAATCGATTGAAAAGGGGTCCGTATGCTCCAAAAGGCCGGGAACCCCTGCCGTACTCTATATTTCTAACTGTGCATACAATGGTGATCTGTCCCCCAAAATACAGATCCAGCAATCTGGGCCGTTAAGATTGAGGGGGGACGGGGGCGAGTTTGTCCCGAGTGGCGTCGAGCGAGGCGTATTTGTGGCCACGCGTCAATTCCACAAAACACCAGTGTGTGAGTGTGTGTGTGTGTGTGTGTGTGTGTGTGTGTGTGTGTGTGCGCGAAACCGACCCACTTTTGATCACGCCGATTTCTGGCGCGCGCTCTCTTGCAAGCGCCGGGCCGGAGTCTCAGTGCATTCCAGCAATCGCTTACCGGTCTCCCCCCAGCGGGTCGTGCCCCCCACGGCAGCTGCCTCGTTCATGCGCCAGGCCCCATTAGCCCGACTCGAGCGGCATTCACGGCTTCCCTTCCCTCTCCGTCTTTATTGATCGCGTCCTGCACCAGCTGCTCCATTAGGCCCGCCCTGCGCCGGGTCAGGCTGAAACGGACGAGGTCGGTGCGTTTCGCCGAGCCTGGGGCTGGTTTTCGGGCCTCCCTCTCCCAGGAGGGAGCAAATTGTGGGCGTGACGTAGACGCATCCGTGCTGTACAGATGGGCAGCGTCGGGCGCTCCGGGGCGGTGTGTGTGTGGGGGGGGGATCCCTCCAGATGCCACAGAGGCGGGCGACGACTTCTTGGCTCTTGGGGAGGTTCAGAGCATGAACCCGCAGCCGGGAGAAGTAGAGGCGAGACAGGAGAGGGAGGAGCGCCCCCCAGCCTGCTTGCAGATGGAGAAGGCCCCACGGCGGGGGCCCGGGGCTAGGGGCTGCTGGCGTTGCTTCTGGGAGTTCTGGGACTACGAGACCCCCAAAGTGATGGTGGTGAAAAGCCGCAAGCTGGGCGTCCTGTACCGAGGGGTGCAAGGGCTGATCCTGTTCTATTTTGTCTGGTAGGGGCCGGGCCGGGGGGCTGGGCGGGGTGGGGGGAGCAGAGGGGCAGGCCGGGGGAACGGCGAGAAAACACACCGGGAGGGGGGGATCGGGGCAGGGCAGAAGAGGCGAGGCAGGAGGGGGGCCGTGTCCGCGGCCTGGCCCGGGGGCAGGTCTGGCCCCTGCCCTGAGCAACGGGCTTTGATCCTGCCTCATCTTCCCTTGCCGGGACGGGGGAGGGAAAGGCAATTCTGGGTTGCAGGGATGTGTGTGTGTGTGTGTGTGTGTGTGTGTGTGTGTGTGTAACTGACCAGAGAATGGGAGGGTGTGTGTGTGTGTGTGTGTGTAACCGACCGGGGAATGGGAGGGTCTGTGTGTGTTTGTGTGTGTGTGTGTGTGTAACCGACCGGGGAATGGGAGGGTGTGTGTGTGTGTGTGTGTGTGTGTGTAACCAACCAGGGAATGGGAGGGTGTGTGTGTGTGTGTAACCGACCGGGGAATGGGAGGGTCTGTGTGTGTGTGTGTGTGTGCGTGTGTGTGTAACCGACCGGGGAATGGGAGTGTGTGTGTGTGTGTGTGTGTGTGTGTGTAACCGACTGGGGAATGGGAGTGTGTGTGTGTGTGTGTGTGTGTGTGTGTGTGTAACCGACCAGGGAATGGGAGGGTGTGTGTGTGTGTGTGTGTGTGTGTGTGTGTAACTGACCAGGGAATGGGAGGGTGTGTGTGTGTGTGTGTGTGTGTGTGTGTGTGTGTGTAACTGACCAGGGAATGGGAGGGTGTGTGTGTGTGTGTGTGTGTGTGTGTGTGTAACTGACCAGGGAATGGGAGGGTGTGTGTGTGTGTGTGTGTGTGTGTGTGTAACTGACCAGGGAATGGGAGGGTGTGTGTGTGTGTGTGTGTGTGTGTAACTGACCAGGGAATGGGAGGGTGTGTGTGTGTGTGTGTGTGTGTGTGTGTGTGTAACTGACCAGGGAATGGGAGGGTGTGTGTGTGTGTGTGTGTGTGTAACTGACCAGGGAATGGGAGGGTGTGTGTGTGTGTGTGTGTGTGTGTGTGTAACTGACCAGGGAATGGGAGGGTGTGTGTGTGTGTAACTGACCAGGGAATGGGAGGGTGTGTGTGTGTGTGTGTGTGTGTGTGGTGTGTGTGTGTGTAACTGACCAGGGAATAGGACTCTGTGTGTGTGTGTGTGTGTGGTGTGTGTGTGTGTAACTGACCAGGGAATAGGACTCTGTGTGTGTGTGTGTGTGTGTGTGTGTGTGTGTGTGTGTGTGTGTGTGTGTGTGTATAAAACTGACCAGGGAATAGGACTGTGTGTGTGTGTGTGTGTGTGTCTGTGTGTGGTTTCCCGTTAGAGCGTTTTGCTTTCTTCCTCTCCGCCACCATCCACACCAGAACCATTTTTAAAAATTTCATCCCATCATTTTCCGTCAAAACGTTCCTCTTCTTTTTTGTCGGCCCCGTTGTCGGCCGGGAGTTGCAACGGAGCAAAATGTCTCCCAGGGGATTTCGATTCCTCCGGTTCCCTCTTTCCTACACCCCTCGCTGTCGGAAACCAAGTCCGTCCATTTGGGTGGGTTATTCCTTTTGGAGGGAAGCGTTTCTTTCCATCGGAGGGCAAAATCAGTGATTTTTTTTGGCCTCTCTCTCTTGCCTGGCCCCCGTTTGATTTTTCGGTGGGGCAGTGGCCCGACCCAAAAAGACGCCCCATATCTGGTTTCTTAAAACCAGACGTGTCACAGGAAAAAGGGCGCCTGAGCCCGAAAAACCAGCCATCCTCCCGGATCAGTCCATAACTAGATTTTGCCCCAACCACACGCAGTGGCTGATCTTTCAGGATCTCAAAATGTAGCTGTAAAAAGAAATGCGAAAAGGCGAGCGTCGAACGTGTTAAAGACGCGTCAGGGGTGGGCGAGTTAGTCTGTACAGAAAAAACAACAAATGGTCGGGTGGAACAAAACACGTCAACGGCATCACGAGCGTCCGTGGTACAGCCCACTTCTTCGGATGAAACGTCAGATTAAAAACTCCAGGCATCTGAAGAAGTAGGCTGTGCCCACGAAAACTCACGATACCACGAAAGTGTTCAAGGAATTCAATTTGGGTCCAAGTGCAATGTGGAAGCAGCGCTAGACAACGCCCGATGTCACGTTTCTGGTGACTTCCGAATCATCGAAAGGCTCCCCGGAGTCTGGCGAGAACATGCCGGCGATATATAGGTTCGGAGAGCCGGGCAGTCGAGACGGTGGAGAGGAAAAGAGGCGAGGACAGGAACGAGACGAAAACGGTGGCGTTCCCAGGACCGCCATTGGTCTGCCTGTGGAAACGTGCAGCCACAAGATGGTGCCCCGTCGCACGCTCGGTCACGTGGGCAAATCCCCAGAGCACGACTCGGTTCCTCGCCGGTAGAAGGCAGGTTGAACGCTCCCGAGAAGGCTCATCGGACGTGTCTTCCAAGGTGCATTGTCAGTCAAGAACAACTCGCTGGGCCGTTCCGCACGGGCCCTTTGCAATGTGCCGGCCACATGCGTCCCTCAGCCTCACACCCACTGCCACAAGAGTGCGTCACGCTACATGCCCCCCTGTATCCTGACAAGTACGAGACGTGCGTAGGAATTGTGTGAAATCAGCAATCCTTTTTTTTCTCTCTTTTGTTGTTTCCCCATCTCTCTTTTTCTCTTTTCTCTCTCTCATCCTTTTTTCTCTTTTCTTTTTCTCTTTTTTCTTTTTTTCTTCTCTCTCTTCTTTTTCTTTCTTTCTCTCTTTTTTCCTCTTTCTTCCTCTTTTCTTTTCTCTCTCTTTTTTTATGGGCACCTCGCCTGGTATACTTTGTGCCGGCAGATCTAAGGAAGTGATTATTCCCCTTTATTCGGCTCTGGTGAGGCCACATCTGGAGTATTGTGTCCAGTTCTGGGTCCCCAATTACAGGAAGGCTGTGGACGCATTGGAGAGGGTCCAGCGGAGGGCGACCGAAATGATTCGGGGGCTGGAGCACACGACCTATGAGGAGAGGCTGAGGGATTTGGGTTTGTTTGGTCTGCAGAAGAGAAGAGCGAGGGGGGATTTGAGAGCAGCTGTCAACTCCCAGAAGGGGGGTTCCACAGAGGATGGCGAGAGGCTGTTCTCAGTGGGGGCAGACGGCCGAACGGCTCCCCCGTGCAACGCACGGTGGGGCGTGCGTGGCACGAGGGAGCGGGAAGGGAGACCCCGCCCACCTTCGCACCTGTGAGATGGGAATAACTGGATCCAGGGCAGGATTCCGACTGGGCCCCAAGAAGTCACGTTGCACGGCCCAGCAGGACGCCGGCGGCCTCGCCAGCTATTGGATGCAGCCAATAGGCCAGGCCAGGGGTTCCCAGCCTGTGGGCCGCAGATCCCTGGGGGTCCACGATGGTACTGCAGGGGGTCCAGGGGAAGTTTAAAAATAAGGATCAGGCCCAATGTGGCGGGTCCGACCCTTTCTTTTTCTTGCTCTTTTGTTGTTTCTCCCACTCTCTCTCTTTTCTCTCTCTCTTCTTTTTCTCCCTTTTTTTCTGTCCCTTTCTTACTTTCTTTCTCTTTTATCCTCTCTCTCTCCTTTTTTCTTTCTTTTGTCTCTTTTCTTTCTTTTTCCCTCTTTTTTCT
This sequence comes from Pelodiscus sinensis, assembly GCF_049634645.1. NCBI lineage: Eukaryota > Metazoa > Chordata > Testudines > Trionychidae > Pelodiscus > Pelodiscus sinensis. The sequence goes on along the minus strand of NC_134725.1, from coordinate 4,842,149 downwards.
GTCTGTCTTTCTTCTCGCTCTTCCTTTTCTTTATCTTTTTTCTCTATCTCTTTTTCCTCTTTTTCTCTTTTATTTTCTCTCTTTTCTCTCATCTTTTCTCTCTTCTTTTTCTTTTTTCCTTTTTCCTCTCTCTTCTTTTCTCTGTTCTCTCTTTCTCGCTCTCTTTTCTTTTCTCCCTCTCCTTTCTCTCTTCTTTCTTTCCCCATCTCTTTTCTCTCTTTTCTTTTCTTTCTTTTCTTTTTTCCCCATCTCTTTTCTCTCTTTTCTTTTTTCCTCTCTCTCTCTTTTCTTTTCTCTCTCTCCTTTCTCTCTTTTCTTTTCTTTCTTTTCTTTTCTCCTCTTTCTTTCTTTCTTTCTTTCTTTCTTTCTTTTTTCCTCCTTTTCTGTCTCTCGTTTTTGGTCTCTTTTCTTTCTTTCTTTCTTTTTTCCTCCTTTTCTGTCTCTCGTTTTTGGTCTCTTTTCTTTCTTTCTTTCTTTTTTCCTCCTTTTCTGTCTCTCGTTTTTGGTCTCTTTTCTTTCTTTCTTTCTTTTTTCCTCCTTTTCTGTCTCTCGTTTTTGGTCTCTTTTCTTTCTTTCTTTCTTTCTTTCTTCCTCCTTTCCTCCTTTCCTCCCTTCTTTCTTTCTTTCTTTCTTCCTCCTTTCCTCCCTTCCTCCCTTCTTTCTTTCTTTCTTTCTTCCTCCTTTCCTCCCTTCTTTCTTTCTTTCTTTCTTTCTTTCTTTCTTTTTTCCTCCTTTCCTCCTTTCCTCCCTTCTTTCTTTCTTTCTTTCTTTCTTTCTTCCTCCTTTCTTCCTTCCTTCCTTCCTTCCTTTTCTTTCTCTCTCTCCTTTTCTCTTTTCTCTTTTCTCTTTTCTCCTTTTCTATTTCTTTCTTTCTTTCTTTCTTTCTCCCTCCCTCCCTCCCACAGGGAGAGGGTGGGTCCACAAAATGTCAATAGATTGAAAAGGGGGCCGTATGCTCAATACACCCCCTATCTGAGAGCCGCATGGCCGGTAGCATTGGTAGGTAGGGGATTCTGTCCTCAGAGCAGATCGGGCCGTGTTTCTCCGGGGCGGGAGAGCAGACAACTCACCATGCCGGGGCCCAGGGGACAGTGCGGGGCTCCCAAGGCCAGCAGGAGGTGGGGATGGGGTGTCCCTAACACTGTCCCCCCTACAGGTACGTGTTCATCGTCCAGAAGGGCTACCAGGAGCGCGAGACGGGCCCCGAGAGCTCGGTCGTCACCAAGGTCAAGGGCGTCACCCGCTCGCCCAGCCGGGTCTGGGACGTGGAGGAGTACGTCAAACCCGCCGAGGTGAGGCTGGGGGGCCGGCCCCCTCCCCCGCCAGGCTGCGATGTCGCCCCTCCCTCACAATTTTGTCTCCCTGACGCCCCCTCCACAAAGCAGTGACCCCTCCACTCCGTCATTGTCCCCTCAGGGCTCCCCTTGAACCCTGCGGGGGGGTGGGGGGTGTAGCAGGATCCAGCGTGGGGCGCGCTGGCCCATCTCCCCCACCAGACCCAGAGCTGCCTCCCCACAGCTGGATTGGCTCCTCCAAATCACCAGCTGGGGGGGCTGTGCCTGGCTCATCCAGCCCCCCACACCCACCCAACCCGCCCCTCATGCAGTCAAGTTTGGCCCTCCCAGCCCTCCCGAGAGTACCTCTCTAGGACCAGCAGGCCCCAGGCTGTCTGGCAGTGAGCATCACCCACAGCTGGGGGGGTAGCACCTCCCTCAGGGGCACTGGGCGCCATGGCTTGGGGGGGGGAGGGTCTCCCCACGGCAAACGCGCCTCCCTCTCTCCTCCTGTCGGCACTGCAGGGCGGCAGCGTGTTCAGCATCATCACCCGGGTGGAAGTCACCCCCTCCCAGACGCTGGAGACCTGCCCCGAGGTGAGGGGAGGCTGGGGGGAGCGATGGGGCAAGGCCCCTACTTGGGGGGGAGGCGGGAGAAATGAGGCAGGGGCTTGCCCTAGTGAAAGGGTGTGGGGAGGGCGCTCTACACACGGCGCATCTCGGATCACGGGGGGGGGAGGGAGAACGGCACAGTCCAACTCCCCCCCTCCCCCCCTTCGCAGCCCCCACCCCCCAGGACCCCCCTGACCTTGGTTTTGGTCCCCACAGAGCCAGGAGGTCCCTCACGCCGCCTGCCGTGCCGACAGCGACTGCCTGCCTGGGCACATGGACATGCTGGGCCACGGTGAGCCTGCGGGAGACGAGAGTCGTCCCCCCCCCTTCCCGGGCACTGCCCCCAGGGCCGCCCGCTCAGGCCGTCCGTCTGTCCCCACAGGGGAGAGGACGGGGCGCTGCGTCCCCTATTACCGCGGGCAGGGGAAGACCTGCGAGGTCACCGCCTGGTGTCCCGTGGAAGACGGACACACGGTCAGGTAGCGAAGGGGAGGGGGGCGTGGGGCGGGGCCTGGAGCCCCACTGAATTTGGAGCCCCATAGGGCTGCATAGTTTGCATGGCGGGAGGGAGGATTCTGGGAGGGATGACCCTGTGAGGGTCAAATCACAGCAAATTGCGTAGAAATAGGGCTCCTTCCAGCCCCAAAGGGGTGTGTGGGTCCCCCAAACCAGTCCCACAGGCCCACGAGAAGTCACACAAGCAAAGCCACTTGGACACACCCGCCTTCCCTGGGCCCCAGCCAGCCCCGCTCCTTCCACAGGCGAGAGGTTATGAAAACCCATCGCCCCTGATCAGAGGAGGTGCTCCCAGGCCCAAAAGCGTTCGCTAGGCGGATGCTGTAGAATTTAACAGCGAAAAGTGAAAGAAAGAAAATTGACTTGAAATAGAAGAGAAAAGAAGGAAGGAGGCGGGGGGGGGGGGGGAGAAGAGAAAGAAAGAGGGAAGGAGGCAGCGGGAGGCGAAGAGAAAGAGAAAGAAAGAACAGTCAAGGGAAGGAGGCAGGAGAAGAAAGAAAAAGAAATTGATTGGAAATAGAAAAGAAAGAGGCAGAGAAGGAGAAGAAAGAAATTGACTAGAAAGAAAGAAAGAAAGAAAGAAAGAAAGAAAGAAAGAAAGAAAGACGAGGGAGGGGGAGAAGAAAGAAAGAAAGAAAGAAAGAAAGAAAGAAAAAGGAAAATGGAGGGAAAGAAAGAAAGAAAGAAAGAAAGAAAGAAAGAAAGAAAGAAAGAAAGAAAGAAAGAAAGAAAAAGGAAAATGGAGGGAAAGAAAGAAAGAAAGAAAGAAAGAAAGAAAGAAAGAAAGAAAGAAAGAAAGAAAGAAAAAGGAAAATGGAGGGAAAGAAAGAAAGAAAGAAAGAAAGAAAGAAAGAAAGAAAGAAAGAAAAAGGAAAATGGAGGGAAAGAAAGAAAGGCAGGAGAAGGAGAAGAAAGAAAAAGAAATTGATTGGAAATAGAAAAGAAAGAGGCAGGAGCAGAAAGAAAAACTAGAAATTGGAAAGAAAGAAAAATAAATCGACTGGAAATGGAAAAGAAAACAAAAGAAAAAGAAAGAAAACATCTAGACTACAAAGAAAAGTCAGAAAAAGATACGCAAATTGCGTCCCGTTTTCCACTTTTCTTTCAAAAGAGGCTTTTCTGAAATTTGGCGCGTCTAATATGGTGCCAAATTTCGGAAAAACCTGTTCTTCTGAGCCATCCTCTCTTCCACGTAAAATGAGGTTTGCAGGGATGGGGAAAGAATGCGTCCGCTTTTTTGGAAATTCTTCCGAAAAAGCAGACGCGTTCCTTAGATGGGGCATTGCTTTTCTGGGATAACTCCAGTATCCCAGAAAAGAGCTGCAGTCTAGATGTAGCAAAAGAAAGAAAGAAACTTGACTAGAAATTGAAAAGAAATTGTCTAGAAAGAAAAAAATTGACTAGATTTGACTAGAAAGAACTTGAACTTGACTAGAAATGGAAAAGAAATTGACAAGAAAGAAAAAGATTGACTAGAAATGGAAAAGAAAGAACTTGAACTCGACTAGAAATTGAAAAGAAATTGAATAGAAAGAAAAAAATTGACTAGAAATTGAAAAGAAATTGACTAGAAAGAAAAAAAATTGACTAGAAATTGACTAGAAAGAACTTGAACTTGACTAGAAATTGAAAAGAAATTGACAAGAAAGAAAAAAATTGACTAGAAATTGACTAGAAAGAACTTGAACTCGACTAGAAATTGAAAAGAAATTGTCTAGAAAGAAAAAATTGACTAGAAATTGAAAAGAAATTGACTAGAAAGAAAAAAATTGACTAGAAATTGACTAGAAAGAACTTGAACTGGACTAGAAATTGAAAAGAAATTGACTAGAAAGAAAAAAATTGACTAGAAATTGACTAGAAAGAACTTGAACTTGACTAGAAATTGAAAAGAAATTGACTAGAAAGAAAGAAATTGACTAGAAAGAACTTGAACTCGACTAGAAATTGAAAAGAAATTGTCTAGAAAGAAAAAATTGACTAGAAATTGAAAAGAAATTGACTAGAAAGAAAAAAAATTGACTAGAAATTGACTAGAAAGAACTTGAACTCGACTAGAAATTGAAAAGAAATTGACTAGAAAAAAAAATTGACTAGAAATTGAAAAGAAATTGACTAGAAAGAAAAAAAATTGACTAGAAATTGACTAGAAAGAACTTGAACTTGACTAGAAATTGAAAAGAAATTGTCTAGAAAGAAAAAAATTGACTAGAAATTGACTAGAAAGAACTTGAACTTGACGAGAAATTGACTAGAAAGGAAGTTGCAATTAAAGTTGTTCAAGGGCCCACAGTAGATACAAGAGTTACAAAGTTCCTGGTGCAGACCTACGGTAGAGATGGAACAATCTGTGATCTTAAAAGTCTCTGGAGTGCAATCTTCGGCCGGATGGGCCTTTAGTCCTTCGGGGCAGATTTCATGGCAAGGACGCTCCTGTGCAGGGAATCCCATTGTTCTCGCTGGGCGAAGGCTCTGGAGAGTGTCCCATGAGCAAGTCACCGGCCCACGTCCGTTTCTTGGCCACCAGTTCTGTGGGTCGACAGATTCACAGCAAAGTCCCTTGGCTACGGATTGCCCCATGGGAGGTGCATTGTCAGTCAAGTGCTGTATTCCTGACTAGCCGCCCTTCCACAACAGGCGGGCGAGGCCTGTTGGCATCTCTCAGAGCTGGGTAGAGGGGAACAAGATACCCATCCCAGAAGGGGCGGGCGCATAAAGGGGATTTGGGTTTCGGCGGGGGCAGGGGCCGGCATTTGTGGCCGTGGAAAGACGCTTTAGGGAGGGGACCCCCGTTCCCAGCGAGTGGCTGACTCTGGTTTCTGCCCTGGCCAGCGAGTCCCTGGGGGAGATGGCCGCCCAGTTCACCATCCTCATCAAGAACAACATCCACTTCCCACGCTTCCGGTTCTCCAAGTACGGCCCCGCCCCGGAGCAGTGACCAGCGAACGGACGTGCCCAGACCTGGCAGTGCCAGTCAGGAGCCGCGCCGGGCGGGGGTGGGAGGCACTGGCATGGTGGGGATGGTGGTTGGGGCTGCCGGGTTACGTGGGTACAGCCGGCGGGCGACCTGGCTGGAGGCCGGCCCCCTAGAGCCGGCCTGGCACTGCGGCTCAGCACCCTCTCAAGACGGCTGTGGGGTGCGGGTATAGGTGTCTGAAAACATGGCTCTACAGCTGGGCAGGTGCATAGGGGGGTGTTTGTGCACAGGTGTGTGCACACCTGCCTGGGAGTGCCTGCACCTGCACAGGTATATGTGTACACAGGTGTGTACCTGCACAGGTGTGCATACTTGTGTGTGTGTGTGTGTGTGTGTGTGTGTGTGTGTGTGTGTGTGTGTGTGTATATATGCACCCACACAGGTATGTATGCACCTACCTGGGAGTGTCTTTACCTGCACAGATGAGTATTCACAGGTGTGTACTTGCACAGCTGTGCATACCTGCATGTGCGTGTATGCACCTGCATAAGTATGGGTATGCACCTGCACAGGTATGGGTATGCACAGCTGTGTACCTGCACAGGTGTGCATACCTGCACAGGTGTGTAGCAGCACAGGTGTGTATGCACCTGCATGGAAGTGTATGCTCCTGCAAAGGTATGCACCTGCACAGCTGTGTACCTGCACAGGTGTGCATGCACCTGCATAGGAGTGTATGCTCTTGCACAGGTATGTATGCACCTGTACAGGTATGTGGACCTGAACAGGTGTATATGCATCTATTTGGGCGTGTCTGCACCTGCACAGGTATGTATACCTGTATGTGTATGCACCTGCACAGGTGTATATGCATCTACCTGGGAGTGTTTGCACCTGCACAGGTGTGCATACCTGTATGTGTATGCACCTGCACAGGTGTGTGGACCTGCATAGTTGTATATGCATCTACCTGGGAGTGTTTGCACCTGGACAGGTGTGCATACCTGTATGTGTATGCACCTGCACAGGTGTGTGGACCTGCACAGGTGTATATGCATCTACCTGGGAGTGTTTGCACCTGCACAGGTATGTATACCTGTATGTGTATGCACGTGCACAGGTGTGTATGCACCTACCTGAGAGTGTCTGCACCTGCACAGGTATGTATACCCACAGGTGTGTACTTGCACAGCTGTGCATACCTGCACGTGCGTGTATGCACCTGCACAGGTCTGGGTACGCACCTGAACAGGTCTGGGTATGCACAGGTGTGCATACCTGCACAGGTGTGTATGCACCTGCATGGAAGTGTATGCTCCTGCAAAGGTATGCACCTGCACCGCTGTGTACCTGCACAGGTGTGCATGCACCTGCATAGGAGTCTATGCTCTTGCACAGGTATGAATGCACCTGCACAGGTATGTGGACCTGCACAGGTGTATATGCATCTACCTGGGCGTGTCTGCACCTGCACAGGTATGTATACGCACAGGTGTGCCTACCTGCATGTGTATGCACCTGCACAGGTGCATATGCACCTGCCTGGGAAGGTCTGCACCTGCACAGGTGTGCACACCTGCCCAGGGTCCGGGGGCCTGTGGGTCACATGGAGGTCCACGTGGCATGTTGTTCCCTTGCACGGTGGGGGGCAGGGGGAGGCTACTCTGCAGCTCCGGGCGTGTCTCCCCAGAGGGAACGTGAAGGACGATCAAACCGGCTACCTGAGCGCCTGCACCTTCAACGAGACCACGGCCCTCTACTGCCCCATCTTCCGCCTGGGCTCCATCGTGGAGCAGGCGGGTGAGAACTTCACGGCCTTGGCCGAGCAGGTAGGGTGCGCGGGGGACCCCTTACCCGGCCCGGGGGGGGGGGGGGTTGAGTGGGGGGTCCGGCCAGTCCTGCCCTTCTCTGGGCCCCCTGCAGGGCGGTGTGGTCGGGGTGATCATCAGCTGGGACTGCAACCTGGACCTACCCCGCTCGGCCTGCAACCCCCGCTACTCCTTCCGCCGGCTGGACCCCAAGGCGGCCCGCGGGTCTGTTGGCTACAACTACAGGTACCTGCTCCCGGGCAGTGCCCCTCCCCGCCCCGCAGCACCCCTGCCCCGGAGCCTCGCTCGGCTCTCACCCCCCTGCTCTCTCCTGCCCAGGTTTGCCAAGTATTACAACTGCAACGGGACCCGGGCCCGGAGCCTGGTCAAGGCCTACGGCATCCGCGTCGACGTCATCGTGCACGGCCAGGTGGGGAGAGAGTTCTGCCTGGCGCCGACCTGCCTGCCACCTTCCTCTCCTGCATCGGGGCTGGCACCGGGGGGCCCGGCCTGGCACCTTCCTCTCCCGCATCGGGGCTGGCACCGGGGGGCCCGGCCTGGCACCTTCCTCTCCCGCATCGGGGCTGGCACCGGGGGGCCCGGCCTGGCACCTTCCTCTCCCGCATCGGGGCTGGCACCGGGGGGCCCGGCCTGGCACCTTCCTCTCCCGCATCGGGGCTGGCACCGGGGGGCCCGGCCTGGCACCTTCCTCTCCTGCATCGGGGCTGGCACCGGGGGGCCCGGCTGGCACCTTCCTCTCCTGCATCGGGGCTGGCACCGGGGGGCCCGGCCTGGCACCTTCCTCTCCTGCATCGGGGCTGGCACCGGGGGGCCCGGCCTGGCACCTTCCTCTCCTGCATCGGGGCTGGCACCGGGGGGCCCGGCCTGGCACCTTCCTCTCCTGCATCGGGGCTGGCACCGGGGGGCCCGGCCTGGCACCTTCCTCTCCTGCATCGGGGCTGGCACCGGGGGGCCCGGCCTGGCACCTTCCTCTCCTGCATCGGGGCTGGCACCGGGGGGCCCGGCCTGGCACCTTCCTCCCTTACACTGGGCCTGGCCCTGTCTGGCACCTCCCTCCCCTGCATCGGGGCTGGCACCGGGGGGCCCGGCCTGGCACCTCCCTCCCCTGCATCGGGGCTGGCACCGGGGGGCCCGGCCTGGCACCTCCCTCCCCTGCATCGGGGCTGGCACCGGGGGGCCCGGCCTGGCACCTTCCTCCCCTGCATCGGGGCTGGCCCTATGGGACCCTGCGAGGCCAGGCCGGGCCCCGTCGCCAGCTCCCCTGCCCAGTTGGGGAAGGCCGACACCTCTCTCCTACTGCCTAGGCGGGCAAGTTCAGCCTGATCCCCACCATCATCAACCTGGCCACGGCGCTGACCTCGGTGGGAGTGGTGAGTACGTGCCAGGGCGCTGCCCCCATCTCCTGCCCCCCCCCAGGGCTCTCTTGGGCACTGACCCCTTTTCTCTGGTCTCTCTCCCCACCCCCAAACCAGGGCTCCTTCCTCTGCGATTGGATCTTACTGACCTTCATGAACAAGAACGAGGTGTACAGCACCTGCAAATTCGACCAGGTACCGTCCCGGCTCCTTGCTCCTGCCAGGCTGGGAGGGACCTACCATGGCCCCCTTCCCCGGCACGGTGGTGGGGGGTTACTGTCCACATCACAGCACAGCTGGAGCAAAGCCATCCCGGCTCCCACCACTAGACTCCACTGCCTCTAGTGAGAAATCCTAGCAGGAAGCCATGGACCAAGCCTGAGTCATTAACTGCTCCCTCTCCTCTATCCGGCCAGATGTCCAGTTGTGTGGAGAAGACCCCACCAGCAGGCACCATGGAAGACGCCTGCCCCGGCTGGGTCTCTCGGCCGGCCCCCCGGGTTCCAGACCGCTCTGAGCTTCCTCCGCCCCCCCACCTGCTGCTGTGACATTGTCGGATGTTAGTAGGCATGGCGAGGCGGGGGGGTGCTCCAGATTCGGGGCCGAGGGCGGTGGCCAAGGAAAGCGCCCACTTTGCCGACTCAACTTCCGTGATGCCTGTGCTTGTAGGATTTTGGTTTGCGAAGTTACGCCGACGGTCCCGGCCCTCGTTTTTCGACATTTCGCTCTGGGAGAGGGCGGCAAGGGTCCGCCCCTACTTGCGAGGGGTGGTGGCGTGAAAAATGGCCCATAACAGCAGCCAAGAAACTTCTGAATTCTGCTAGTTGCTTCCAAAGGACCATGGCCAACTTTGTTGAGCACGGGACCGGCTCCCTCCGGGCAGGTCTCTTCACCCAGGAGGACAAAGGATTTCCCTCCCCGTGGGCAAAATTATGGATGGATCCTGCCTCCATCTGTCTTCATGCCTGCTCTGAACTTCAGCCGTATCTTCATGATAAAGGACTCGGAAGGATTGGTTGACCCATCTTGACATCGGACGTACTCTGGAGACGTTGAAGCCGGCAGTTTGTTCCGTCTCGACGAAGAGCCTTCATCAGAACCTTGGGGATTGATGTATGTCACGAGCTTCCTTTAACGACCCTACGCTCAACCTTTTCTTTCTTCTTCCTCAATAAACCCGTAGATGGTAGATTCTAGAGGATTGGCTTGGTGGGTTCTTTTGGGGCAGATCTGAGGCCTACGTTGACTGGGTGGGCGGGCCCTTCGGGACTGGAAGAACCTGTTTGGATCGGGTGAGGTGGGTTTTCAGACCATATTACCTGTGGAAACAGTGGGACTGGTTGGAGTACAGCCAATGCTGGAGTGTCCAAGGGAATTTGGGGCGATTGTTCATAGCACACTAGAACTGGAAGTGGCCTCAAGAGGTCAAGTCCTGTCCCCTGCCTTCATGGCAGGACCAAGCACCGCCTAGACCATCCCTGGTAGAAGTCTACCCAATCTGATCTTCAATATCTCCAGTGACGGAGACTCTACAACCACCCTTGGCCATTTATCCCAGTGTTTCACCACACGGACAGGTAGGAAGTTTTTCTTAGGGTATGTCTAGACTACAGGGTTTTGTCGACAGATACTGTCGACAAAGCTTCTGTCGACAAAGAGCGTCTAGACGACATCCAGTTCTGTCGACAAAGCAAGCAGCTTTGTCGACATAGCAGTGTGGACGCAAAGGACAGTATAGATGCAATAATGCCTTCTATCGACAGAACTCTGTCGACAAAAGGCGTTACTCCTCGTAGAATGAGGTTTACATACGTCGACAAAATGGCTGAGTTTTGTCGACGTTATGTTGACATAACTCAAAGGCAGTGTAGACGCAGATATAGTTTTGTCAACAAAAGTCCACATTTGTCGACAAAACCCTGTAGTCTAGACACACCTTTAATGTCCAACCTAAACCTCCCTTGCTGCAGTTTAAGCCCATTGCTTCTTGTCCTGTCCTCAGAGAACAATTTTTCTCCCTCCTCTTTGTAACACTTGAAAGCTACTATCCTGTCCCTTCTCAGTCTACTGTTATCGAAACTAACCAAACCCAATTCTTTCAGTCGTCCCTCATAGGTCACGTCTTCTAGACTAATGGTTCCCAACCTTTTTGAGCATACGGACCCCTTTTCAATCGATTAAAATTTCACGGATTGCCTTCCTTTCCTGCCAGAGAGAAAAAAAAGAGGAAACAAAAAAAAGAGAAAAGAATAAGAAAAAAGAGAAAGAAAAAAGGGATACAAGACAGAAAAAGAGAGTAAAGGAAAGGAGAAAAAAGAGAGGATGTCTACAGTGCAGGCTTCATGTGCAAGAACCTCTTGGCAGAACAAATCTTCCGCAAACATGTCTTGTACAAAAGCGCATCCACACTGCAAAAGCGCCTCGAAAAAGCAATACGCTTTGCGCAAGAGCGCATCCAGCCTGCCTGGACACTCTCTCAAAAAGGAAACTCCGATTTCTATTTACAGAATGACCACCAAGGCACCTGTGCTTTTTTCGATTGTCTCTTTTTGCACAAAAAAAAAACCCGTTCCCAGCCCCACACGCCTTTTTGCGCAAGATCCCCATCCACACACATCTTTTTCCAGGCCCCGATCTTGCGCAAAAAGGAGTTATTCCTCGTAGAAGGAAGAATACCTACACTGGAAATCCCGCCGTTCTTTCATTTTACTTACGGAAAAACGTGCTTGAAGAGTGGACGCTCCGCAAGTTTTTGCGGAAAAATGGCCGTTTTTGCCTCAAAACGCTGTAGTGTAGACCTAGCCTAAAAGAGAAAAAAGAAAAGAGAGGAAAACAGGAAGAGAGAGAGAGAGAGAGATTGAAAGGGAGAAAAAAATTTAAAGAAAAGAGGGAAACAAGAAGAGAGAGAAAAGAAAAGAAAAAAATACAAGAGAAAAAAGAAAAGAGGGAAAAAGGAAAAAAGAGATGGGGAAAAAAAGAAAAAAAATACATGAGAAAAAAGGAGAAAGGGAAACAGGGAAAGAGAAAAGAAGAAAGGAGAAATAAATACAAGAAAAGAAAGGTGAGGGGGAAAGAGGAAAAGAGAAAACAAGACAAAGAAAGACTTGGGCCCACCGTGGTGGGCCCGATTCTTATTTTTAAAGGTCCCCCATACTCCTGGGGTACCGTCGTGGACCCCCAAGGGTCCGTGGACCACAGGTTGGGAACCACGGCTCTAGACTTTTCATCCTGTGGTTTTCATAGGAACGGCCGTACTGAGTCAGACCAAAGATCCATCCAGTCCAGTAGCCTGTCTGCCGACAGTGGCCAATACCAAATTGCCGAGAGGGAGTGAATCGAACAGGTAACGACCAAGCGATCTCTCTCCTGCCATCCTTCTCCAAACAGAGGCTAGGGACACCAATCCTTACCCATCCTGGCTAATGCCATCAATAGACTTAACCTCCATGAACGTAGCTAGTTCTCTTTTCAGCCTTGATATAATCCTGGCCTTCACAACCTCCTCCGGCGAGGAGTTCCACAAGTTGACTGTGCACTGTGTGAAGAACTTCCTTTGATTTCTTTTAAACCTGCTGCCTCTCGTTCTTATGCGATGGGAACAAGTCAATAACTTTTCCTTAGTCACTTTCTCCACACCGGTCACAATTGTATAGACCTCTATCCTCTCCCCTCCGTCTCCTCTTTTCCACGCTGAAAAGTCCCCGTTCTCTTTAATCTCTCTTCATATGGGACCCGTTCCCAACCCCAAATCATTTCATAACCTCTCACCTGTGGAAGATAGGGGGCGGCCCAGGTACAACCGGAGTGTCGACGGGGGTTGCTTGTGGGATTTCTTGCCGGCCAGAGGGGTGCGTGTGTGACTGGTTTGGTGCCTCACGGAGGATCCCCCCGACTTGGGCTGCAGGGAGCCCTGGTTCTAAGCCGTTGGCCCCGATTTGATCCTCACAGCACTGCCCCACACAACTGTTACAAGGCGGGAGGCCAGGAATGCCCCCAGCCCACTCCGGATTTACCCCTGGGCCGCAGAGCTCAGCCAGGAACTCGCCCTACGGCTGGCCAGCCTCAACACCCCCTAAAACTCCCCACGGCTGGATCAGCTCCTAGGAGGCCAGAATGCAGGTGGGTGGGCGCTAGTCCGGTGCCACGCCCACCTACTTCCCCTGATGGGGCGTTGCCAACTGCACTCCAGTTAGCACCGAGGGTGTGGGGTGGGAACACCAGCCCTGCGGTCCTCAACAGGGGGGTGGGGGCCTAGACACCCAGGCAGGAACAGTGGCTGGTGGTGGTGGGGGAAATTATAGTTCCCTGGGTACCCCGTTACCAGGAGTGCGGGCGCAGCAGATGTGCCAGCAGGGGGCGCTGTGGGAAGGCCGGGAGAGCCGTGTCTAAGCCCAGCCACAATCCGCCACCTTCCCAACCAGGCCTCCCTCCCCCATCACCCACTCCAACCCCTGCCTCCTTTGGATCCGGCCCCCCCATGCACCCTGGGGACCGCTAAGTGCCCGGCCAGCGCGTTAAGTCAATTAGAAAGAGGCAGGGAGGTAATTGAGAGGAAGCTCGGAGGAGCCAAGTATAATCACATTTGCCGGCTCTTCTGCGTCTGCGGCAAAACTCGGCGCATTAGCAGCTTGCTCCCGAGACCTCTGGCGCCAGCCCCACCGGGAAATGGGGCAGGGGCGGCTTGGAAGCCACAAGCCTTTGGCATCTCGGCTGCAGGCAGCTTGGTTTCACAAGCAAGGGGACAGAGTCCTGCTACGTCCCCCCCAGAATCCAAGAGCCGAGTCGGGGACGTCTCCGATTGGCTTGAGAAAGCGGCGGAAAGTTATTTCTGCTCTTAACGGGATGCTGGGTCCCGATCCGCTGCGGGAAGAAGGGAAGGAGACCAGCTGCCTTTGGGCAGGGCTGAGAGGAAGGTCCCAGGAGCAGAAGATGGGGGCGGTGGCGGTCTCTCGTGGTCGATTTCGTCACGAGGCAACGGCGTTAAAGACAGAGCCAGAAGTGCTAAGCCCGCTCACACCGGCACCGTCCGTCCGCTGCCGGGAAAAATAAGGCACATCCACTGAATCATTTCACACGTCTCGCACCGACACACAAGCGTGCGAAAGCACCACGTGCGCCGGGAAGCGGGCGTAGGTTCCGTTGCCGATTCACGTGCTTCCAAACTAGTGAATTCTGCTAGAAAACGGGACAGGGAAGAAAACGACAGACCCGGTTTTGGCATCGAGGGCTGTCGCATGTGGGGTCGGCTGCGGTGTAGCGTAGACACACAAGTGGGCACGTTCACGGTGACTCACGTAGATCAGACGCCGGGCCACGATTTCACTACACGCCAAAGCCCCCGGGGAAGACACACTGGTGGGCAGGCAAATACCACGACCTCCCACGCTGGCATTTTGCACACGCACCGGCTTACTGCACGGATCGGCTGTGCCGTTCATCGACAGCTCTGATCGAGGTTCGAGCTGGCTCACGACAGCTTCCTGGAGGCTTCTATTTAATTCCTGGAGTCTCAAGAGCAATCCATGCTCTCCCTCACAAGGCAGAGACCTGATCTACCTGCAGGGATCGCTACGGCTCACCGAGCCCCGTCCGCCTGCTGTGTGGGGCCTTTCCACCTTGCGCCGGGGGCTGCCGTGGGTGGCCACAGATCTAGAACCGCCCAACCCAGCGTGGGAGTCCTGGGAGGGGAATTCACAGCCGACACGCACCGGCAGGAAGCGCTGCTTCCCAGAACGGCCGGCCGGCGTCTCCTTCAGCGCGATTCCCGACACAGGACCATTAGGGTCGGGTTTCTCGGCCCCGGCCGGCCAGCTCCAGTTCCCAGTCACGCCGGGGGAGGGAAGGCGCAGCTGCTGCACGGGCTGACTGTGCATCTGGCCCTTGCAAGAGAGATCCCTTTCCCCTGTCTGGTCAACCCGTGGCCCACCGGTGGGGGCAGCGGTGGGATCACCGATGGTGGCAGCGGTGGGATGACCCGCAGCGAGAGGCCGCTGTTAAGTCTGAGCTTGGATCTGCTCAAAGACCCCACTTCCCTCCCTGGTGTGGCCGTTCTAAGGCAGAGCCCAGGCACATAGGATGGGGGGCAGGGGGGGTATAGCGTTTAGGTAGGGGGCAGCATTGGCGGGGAGGAAATGCACATAGGTGTTTGATTTAGGAGGGCAGGGGCTTGGTTTTTCCACAGCAGGTCTGGGCTCTGCAGAGATGGGGCCCTGGTGGCTCCCCGCCCGCCCCCCCACCCCAGCACACTGGGGCGCAAGGAATCAGGGAGTGGGTACGGGGCGGGGGCGGGGGGGAAAATAGCTGCAGAATATTTCCATAACAAAAAGGTGGGGCAGGGGTGGGGGTGTGTGTGACGCCAGCTATAAATCGGGGCGGGGAAAAGGGGGCAGAGTCCAACATCTCAAAGGGAGCAGACCCACAGAAATTACGGCTCAGGCGGGGTGGGACGTGACCAGCGACCCCCGGGACAGAAACCGACACACCAGAGCATTCCCAGCTCCCCAGGCGGCCGCAAAAGCAGGCGACCTGCGCCCCCTGCTGGCCAACACCGGGAAACGGGCTCTTCTCCTTTCCAATCAGGGATGCAGGAGGGTCCCCGGAGCCACCCGACAGAGAAAACCGTCAGGCCCCGGGCAAGCGGGGGCCCCGATCCGAATCAACTCGAACGCGTGTTCAAAGGATGCTGCCGGATGCTCCCGTGCCCGCCGCGTCCTCGGCTGTCGCATCGCGCCCCGTACGGCCCCCTGCCCGCCCCCCACAACGGGGGCAGCTCGTTAGAGGCACTTTATTCCCAATTATCAAACATCCCAATAAAAAAACACCCCCCCCCCTCCACTACCCCCACCGTATCAGCCGCCCATCCTGTAGGACAGGGGCACCGAAAGGAGAGCTGCCGGGTGCCAGCGGCCACAGTCCGTGCCAGAGATGGGTGCCCCCCGCCCCCAATTTGCCTGCCAGCCCCATGCATTTGTCCCTCTCCAGCCCCCTCGGGCGGGCCTGGCCGAGCTGGGATTTCGGCTGTCGCGGGCAAGCCCAGGTGCCCACGATGCCCGAGGCTGCTGGAAAAAGGGGCCTTTGAGTGGGGTCTTTGAGCAGGTCCAAGCTCAGACTTAACAGCGGCCTCTCGCTGCGGGTCATCCCACCGCTGCCACCATCGGCGGCCCCCCTCCGTCATCGCCGGAGCTGGGGGTTCATCTGCAGCAGCCACTCGACGGTCTCCAGCAGGTGGGCCATGCCGAAGTGCTGGGCGATGCTGCGGAAGACGTGGATCTGGTCCACGAAGGCCTGCCGGCGCACAGGGAAGAGTCAGGAACATCAGGAAGCCCTGCCCTGATGTGGCGGGGGAGGCGGGAGAGGGCCAGGGTGGGGGAAGAAGGACCTACCTGGGTGGAGATCATCGGGGTGAAATCCCCGGCGCAGCTGCAGTAGATGGGCATGTGAGCCTCCTTCACGCCTTTGCACTTGGGGCACACCTGGGAGTGGAAGAGATTTGCTTAGGGCGGAGATCTGCCATGCTCGCCTCGTGCGGTTCTGGTGCCGGCCACAGGGCGTACCAATGCAGAGCCCTCCCCGTCGGAAAGAACACTCCGTTTGGCACAGAATGGGAAGCGAGTCTGTTTTTGCCAACCTGTGGAACTCCTCGCCAGAGGATGCAGGAAAGACTAGGACATGAGCAGTGTTCAAAAAAGAGCTACATAGATAGATTCCTGGAAGTGAGGTTGGCCAGGATGGGTAGGAATGGAGTCCCTCGCCTCGATTTATCTGGAAACGGGCAACACGACAGGATCACATAATGATTCCGTTTGTGTTCCGTCCCTCTAGGGCATCTGGGATTGGCCACTGTCGGCCGACAGGACACAGAGCTAGACGGACCTTTGGTTTGACCCAGTGTGGGCGCTCTTAGGAACGAGTCCTGCAAAAAGGGATCCGAGTGGACCACAAGCTAAATATGAGGCACCAGTGCGACTCGGTTGCCAAAACCAGCCAACGTGATTCTGGGACGCACCTCCAGGAGTGGGGTGAGCAAGACACAAGAAGTCGTTCTTCCGCTCTACTCCGATTGGCTACATCTACACTGGCATGATTTTCCGGAAATGCTTTTAACGGAAAACTTTTCCGTGAAAAGCATTTTCGGAAAAGCACGTCTAGATTGGCAGGATGCTTTTCCGCATAAGCACTTTTTGCGGAAAAGCGTCCGTGGCCAATCCAGACGCCGCTTTCCGCAAAAACGCCCCGATCGTCATTTTCGCGACTGGGGCTTTTTTTGCCGAAAACACGACTGTGCTGTCTACACTGGCCGTTTTGCGCAAAAGTTTTTCAGAAAAAGACTTTTGCCCGAACGGGAGCAGCATCGTATTTCCGCAAGAACACGGACGATCTTACATGAGATCGTCCGTGTTCTTGCGGAAATTCAAGCGGCCAGTGTAGACAGCTGGCAAGTTTTTCCCGCAAAAATCAGACGATTTTGCGGAAAAACTTGCCAGTCTAGACACAGCCCTTCAGCGTAGCCAGGTGGGCGATGAAATGTTGGCGCGTAAAAAGTACAAAAAGAATACGTTTCATAGCGCTTCAACACAAAAATCGTTTTCTCCAAATGTCAGTGGTGTTGACACCCCTCTCCCTCCAGACTTCTCTCGAGTCCCCCGTGGGAATTCGGACCACTGGTTGAGAAACACTGCTCTAGAGAACATGAGTGAGGAGGGAAGACAAAGAATTGGGCTTTAGTTTGGAAAGGAGAAGACGGAGAGGGGAAGTGATAGCAGTTTTCAAATATCTAAAAGGGCGTTATAAGGAGGGAGAAAAATTATTCTCCTTGGCCTCTGAGGATTGGACAGAAGCAAGGGGCTTAAACTGCAGCAAGGGAGGTTGAGGTTGGACATTAGGAAAAACTTCCTAAATGGCCGGGTGGTGAAACACTGGAATAAATTGCCCAGGGAGGTTGTGGAATCTCAATCATTGGAGATACTGAAGAGTAGGCTGGATAGACATCGACCAGGGATGGTCTAGACGGGGCTTGGTCCTGCCGTGATGGCAGGGGACGGGACTCGATGACATTGCGAGGTCCCTTCCAGTTCTATGATTCCATGGATATCTACCAGGGATGGTCTAACTCTAGACCGTGCTTGGTCCTGCCGGGAGGACAGGGAACTAGATTTGATGACTTCTTGAGGTCCCTTCCAGGTCTATGATTCTGTAGACATCTACCAGGGATGGTCTAGATGGGGCTTGGTCCTGCCATGAGGGCAGGGGACGGGACTCGATGACATTGCGAGGTCCCTTCCATTTCTAGGATTCTATGGATATCTACCAGGGATGGTCTAACTCTAGACCGTGCTTGGTCCTGCCAGGAGGCGAGGGAACTAGATTTGATGACTTCTTGAGGTCCCTTCCAGTTCTATGATTCCACGGACATCTATCAGGGATGGTGTAGATGGGGCTTAGTCCTGCTGTGAGGGCAGGGGACTGGACTTGATGACCTCTCGAGGTTCCTTCCAGTTGTATGATTTTGTAGATATCTACCAGGGATGGTCTAGATGGTACTTGGACCTGTCATGAGGGCAGGGGACTGGACTTGATGACCTCTCGAGGTCCCTTCCAGTTCTATGACTTTGTAGATATCTACCAGGGATAGTCTAGACAGTGCTTGGTCCTGCCATGAGGACAAGCGATGGATTTGATGACCTCTTGAGGTTCTAGGATTCTGTGATTATATAGCCATCTACCAGGGATGGTCTAGGTGGGGCTTGGTCCTGCCGTGACAGCAGGGGTCTAGATTTGATGACTTCCTGAGGTCCCTTCCAGTTCTATGATTCTGTAGACATCTACCAGGGATGGTCTAGATGGGGCTTAGTCCTGCCGTGAGGGCAGAGGACAGGACTCGATGACCTCTTGAGGTCCCTTCCCGTTCTAAGATTCTACGATTGTCTGATTCTCACCAAGTCCTGGAGCGTGAAGGCCATCAGCTTCTTCTGCAGGGCCTCCACCAGAGCCATTTCGATGCCGTCGCGGTCATACTCTGCCTGGCAATTGGAGCACACCCAGCCGGGCGGCACAGCGCTATCCTATGGGCAGAGACAGGGTCAGAGGGACACGTGCCCAAGTCCAGCCCAGCAAGGCCCCGGGCTGGGCAAGCCCCCAGTACCTGAGACACGCCTGGTTCTTTGCATAGGTCCAGGTCCCTGCAGAAGTTGCAGTTGCGGCAGATGACTTCGGAGAGGACGTAGGAGCGGCAGGGGTCGCGGAACTGGGCCTCCTCCGAGAACTCGCCCACGTCCACCAGGCGGAGCAGGTCTCGTTTGAGTTTGTTCACCTGGTTGGTGATGTTGGCGTCCAAGGACAGCACCTACCGGAGGGGAGAGCTGTATGAGCCACCTGCCGCAGACGGGTCCCGGGCAGGCGGAAGGAACTCCAGCCGGAAGGCCCACCTTGCAGACGTATTTGACGAATTCCAGCGCCGGGTTGTTGAGCGGCAGGTAGGAGCCGGGCAGGACCGGGAACATGTCCGAGGGCAGCGTGGCGTGGCGGGAGCCGGTCACCTTCTTCTGGATCTTCTGGATGATGGTGAAGAAGCTCTGGGTGAGCTCGTTGGCAACGTAGTCCTGAGAGAAAGTGATCACGCCTGAAGGGAGAAGAGGCACTTTCAGCCAACTGGATGCACCGGGGTAGCTCGCTTCCTGGCGGGAAGGGTTCACTCACCGGGCAGGGCGCCCGCTTCACCCGCGGGCTCCTGGGAGGCCTGGCTGCCGGCCCGTCTCCGGACCGGGGTGGCGCCGGGGGCATTGCGCCGGAGCTCCTCCTTCATGCTGTGGTACACGGCGACGACGTAGGCTGGGGAAGAGGGGAGCAAGATGGACACTTAGAATCATAGAACTGGAAGAGACCCCAGAAGGTCATCAAGTCCAGCCCCCTGCTCTAGGCAGGACCGATCCCAACTAAAACAACCCAACCAGGCCTTTGTCAAACCGAGACTTAAACACCTCTAGGGATGGAGACTCCACTACTTCCCTAAGTGACCCGTTCCAGTGCTTCCCCACCCTCCTCGTGAAATAGTTTTTCCTAATATCCAACCTGGACCTCTCCCGCCACAACTTGAGCCCATTGCTCCTTGTTCTGCCATCTGTCACTACTGAGAACAGCCTCTCGCCAGCCTCTTTGGAACCTCCCTTCAGGAAGTTGAAGGCTGCTCTCAAATCCCCCCTCACTCTTCTCTCTTGCAGACTAAACAAACCCAACTCCCTCAGCCTCTCCTCGTAGATCATATGCTCCAGCCCCCGAATCAGTTTGGTCGCCCTCCGCTGGACCCTCTCCAATGCGTCCTCTTCCTTTCTGTAGCTCAGAACTGGACACAACACTCCAGATGTGGCCCCACCAAAGCCGAATAAAGGGGAATAATGACATCTCTGGATCTGCTGGCGATGCTCCTCTTAATGCAACCGAATATGCCATTAGCCTTCTTGGCTACAAGGGCGCCCTGTTGGCTCATCTCCAGCTTCTCATCCACTGTAACCCCCGGGTCCTTTTCTGCACAACTGCTACTTAGCCAGTCGGTCCCCAGCCTGTACCAATACTTGGGATTCTTCCATTCAAGTGCAGGACTCTACACTTGTCCTTGTTGAACCTCATCCGATTTCTTGTGGCCCAATCCTCCAATCTGTCTAAGTCACTCTGGACCCTATCTCTGCCCTCCAGCGTATCTACCTCTCCCCCTAGCTTAGTGTCATCCGCAAACTTGCTGCGGGTGCAATCCATCCCCTCATCCAGGTCATTAATAAAGATGTTGAACAAAACCGGTCCTAGAACCGAACCTTGGGGCACTCCACTAGAAACCGACCGCCATCCTGACCTCGAGCCGTTGATCACTACCCGCTGGGCCCGGCCTTCTAGCCAGCTTTCTATCCATCTTACCGTCCATTTATCCAATCCACATTCCCTTCACTTGCTGGCAAGAATATTGAGGGCGATCGTATCGAAAGCCTGGCTAAAGTCAAGGTCTATCACATCCACTGACTTCCCCATGTCCACCGAGCCAGTTACCTCATCATAAGCTAATCCGATTGGTCAGTCACGACTTGCCCTTTGTGAATCCATGCTGACTATTCCTGATCACTTTCCTCTCATCCAAATGCCACAATATGGATTCCTTAAGGATCCCTGCCATGATTTTTCCAGGAATCGAGGTAAGACTGACCGGCCTATAATTCCCTGGATCGTCCTTCTTCCCTTTTTTGAAGATTTGCCTTGCGCCACGCTCCCCGCTATGGCGGGCACCCACCAGGCGAGCCCCCCCGGGGCGCACTCACCCGACACGATCATGAGGAAGTAGTTCTGGCAGGAGGCCGCCTGGGGGAGGTACTGCACCACGTTCCAGTTGTTCTCCAGCAAGTCCTCCACGCTGGTCTCCTCTTGATCTTTCTCCTCCTCCTCCTTGGACTCTTCTTGCCTTCTGTTGGCCTCCGCCTACAAAGGGTCCCGGGCAGAAGAGATCGGCCCCATGCCTGGCCCGGCGGCCCTCCACCCAGCCCTCTGCCCCGCCCGGACTCTTACCTCCGCTGAGGGGGCACTGGAGGGCACCCTGCCCTTGATGCCCCCATAGTTCGTTGGGTCCATCCACAGCAGGAACTCCCAGCAACGGGAGAAGGAGATGGTCAGGGAGTGGAAGATCTCCTTGGAGTGAATGCTGGAGGGAAAGAGACGACGGTCAGCCCTGCTGGCTTTGAGGGACTAGGGGAGTCGGGCACCGGCTCTGCCCTGCAGAGGCCAGGGGAGGAAGGGGCAGCGTCCACGTCTCCACGGGCCCCGGCGCCTTGGCCCACCTGTTGGTGACGTACTCCACGTAGGCCAGGGCGTCCTCGATGCGCCGCTTCTTGGTGCACAGGACGAGACGGTTGAAGTTGGCGTAGACTACCGTGGAGCCGAGGCGCTTGAACTCGGCCACCAGCCTGGGGAGAGGGAAGACGTGAGGGGAAACCTGGATTGGGGAAGGGGGGCCCGATGGCGTGCAGGGACCCGGTAGGCCAGCTCCTCCCCACCCCTCCTGGCCCTCACGCACTGCAGGAAGAGCTTCCTCATCATGGTGTGGAGGGTGCGGTGCAGGGCCGGGTCGTGCAGCAGGGAGGCCGGGGAGCGGAGCCAGCGGTAGAAGTGGATCACCTGGTGGTCGGCGTAGACGTTGTGGTACTGTGTGATCTCCTTCACCCAGCCCACCACCATGCTCTTCAGGATCCTGCCGGGAGAGAGGGAGACCACCGTCTTCTAAATGCCACCAACCTCCTCCAGATGCCACCAGAGGAACCCACATACCACCAGAGGAACCCCAGATGCCACCAACCTCCTTCAGATGCCACCAGAGGAACCCACATACCACCAGAGGAACCCCAGATGCCACCAACCTCCTCCCGATGCCACCAGAGGAACCCACATACCACCAGAGGAACCCCAGATGCCACCAACCTCCTCCCGATGCCACCAGAGGAACCCCAGATGCCACCAACCTCCTCCCAATGCCACCAGAGGAACCCGACATGCCACCAACGTCTTCCAGATGCCACCAACGTCCTCCAGATGTCACCAGAGGAACCCCACATACCACCAGAGGAACCCCAGATGCCACCAACCTCCCCCTGATGTCGGGTTCTTCTGGTGGCATCGGGGGGGATGTTGGTGGTATCTGGAGGACGTTGGTGGCATGTCACCAACGTCCTCCCGATGCCACCAGAGGAACCCCAGATGCCACCAACGTCCTCCAGATGCCATCAGAGGAACCCCACATGCCACCAATGTCCTCTAGATGCCACCAACCTCTTCTAGATGCCACCAGAGGAACCCCACATGCCACCAACGTCCTCTAGATGCCACCAGAGGAACCCCAGATGCCACCAACATCCTCCAGATGCCACCAGAGGAACCCCACATGCCACCAACGTCCTCCAGATGCCACCAATGTCCTCCAGATGCCACCAGAGGAACCCCAGATGCCACCAACGTCCTCTAGATGCCACCAGAGGAACCCCACATGCCACCAACGTCCTCCAGATGCCACCGATGTCCTCTAGATGCCACCAGAGGAACCCCACATGCCACCAATGTCCTCTAGATGTCACCAGAGGAACCCCACATGCCACCAACGTCCTCCAGATGCCACCAATGTCCTCTAGATGCCACCAGAGGAACCCCAGAAGCTCCCCCCCACCCAAGACGGAGTCTGCGCTCTAGCATCCCTGCCCCCACAGAATGGCCAAAACTCAAGGGCGGGGAGATGCCTCCTGCTCCGCCAGCCCCAGAACACCCGGGCCGGAGACGGCCCTTAGCGGCGCTCCCTGCGGAGCCGGGCCGCACCTGAAGGCGTTGGAGCACAGGGCGGTCTCGTCGTAGCTGGCCGGGAGGCCGGCCGCCTGGTTGCCCGTCACCATGTCCTCGAGGGAGGCCTGCGGGAGGACGTCGAAGCTGACGCTGGTGCTGGCTGCGCCCTCCATGTCGTTGATGTGGTGGGACTGCAGGATGGTGTTCACGGCTAGGCTCTGGAGGTCCAGCTCCACACACACTGGAGGAGAAGCCGCCCGTCAAGGAGGGCGAGAGGGGGCGGAGCAGCAATGCCCCTCGCCACGGCCACGCCGGACTCCCGCCTGGGCCCCCACAGCCCCCCAAATCTTGGAGGGAGCGCTGGGCCCAGCCCGGAATTGCAGCTGCGTCTGGGCTGGCACGCCGCACGCCAGCTGGGACCACAACAAGTCTAGGAACCTGTTAGCACCAGGGGGCGCCTCGGCCAACCGCAGGGAGCGTGGGCGGAGCCTGAAACCCGCCACCAACCAGACGGCTCCTCGGCTGGCCAGAGGGGGCGTGGGAGGAGCCAGAAACCCACCGGCTCTCTGGGGGAATGGGCGGAGCCAGAAACCTCCTCAGCTGGCCACAGGAGGTGTGGGCGGAGCCTGAAGCCCGCCGCCAACCAGAGGGCTCCTTGGCTGGCCAGAGGAGACGTGGGAGGAGCCAGAAACCTCAGCCAGCCACAGGGGGCGTGGGTGGAGCCTGAAGCCCGCTACCAACCAGAGGGCTTCTCGGCTGGCCAGAGGGGGCGTGGGAGGAGCCAGAAACCCACCGGCTCTCTGGGGGAATGGGCGGAGCCAGAAACCTCCTCAGCTGGCCACAGGAGGCGTGGGCGGAGCCTGAAGCCCGCCGCCAACCAGAGGGCTTCTCGGCTGGCCAGAGGGGGCGTGGGAGGAGCCAGAAACCCACCGGCTCTCTGGGGGAAATGGGCGGAGCCAGAAACCTCCTCGGCTGACCACAGGGCGTGTGGGCGGAGCCAGAGACCCAACCACCACCCAGGGGGCTCCTTGGCTGGCCACAGGTGGTGTGGGCGGAGCCTGAAGCCCGCCACCAACCAGAGGGTTCCTCGGCTGGCCAGAGGGGACGTGGGAGGAGCCAGAAACCCACCGGCTCCTTTGGGGAATGGGCGGAGCCAGAATACTCAGCTGACCACAGGGGGAGTGGGCGGAGCCTGAAGCCTACCACCAACCAGAGGGCTCCTCAGGTTGTGTGGGCGGAGCCTAGGAGGTCCCGCCCCTCAGCCAATGCGAAGACCCAGGAAACTCGCCAGGAAGCCCCAGGCCAGACACCTGCTAGCCCCAGCGAGTCACTAGGGCCGCCCCACGGCGAGGTGGCAGGGGCTCACCGGTGGAGTAGCAGCCCGGGTTGTTGATCTCCACCGAGGCTCGGTCGTCGAACTCCATCACCAGCCGGTTGTCGTCGGCCTCCTTGCCCCCCAGGTCCGGGCGGGCCGCGGGCGACAGCCACAGCAGGTGGTTGTGCCGCCGCAGGTGGCGGGCGAAGAAGACGTCGGACCCGAAGGTGGAGATGTCGTCGGGGAGGTTCCCGATGGGGATGTGGTAGTATCTACGGCGGGGGATCAGAGCGCGCTAGCACGGGAGAGGGCGGCCGGTCCCGTCCCCCGCCCGGACCAAGCACCGTCTAGATCAGGGGGTCCCGAGCTGTAGGGGGTCCGTGGGGAGTTTAAAAATAAAGATCCGACCCATTGCAACAAGCCCGATCCTTTCTTTTTCTCTCTCTGGCTATGTCTACGCCGCGGGGGGTTTTCCGGGATACCTCCAGTATCCCAGAACCCCCCCTGCTGTATCCAGGGAACGCGTTTGCTTTTTCGCTTCTTTTTGTAGAAGAGCCAATTAGCTCTTTCGGGGAGCCCGGTCTTCCTCGTTCCACAAGGTATAAGGATTCCTCCGAAAGACGAGGCTTTTCCGAAATTTGGCCCACTGCAGACGGGCCGAATTTCAGAAAAGCCTCTTCCGGGAAAAAAAAAAAAAATCGGAAAAAGAGCTTTTTGCATAGCTTTTCCTGACAAAAACCGCAGTCTAAATCTCGCCTTCCTCTCGTTCTTCTCTCGTCCTCTTTCTCTCTCTCATTCTCTCTCTCTTCTCTCGTCCTCTCATTCTCTTTTTTCCTCTCTCGTCCCCTTCCTCATTCTCTCTCGTTGTCTCTCCTCTTTGTTCTCTCATTCTCTCTTTTTTCTCTCCCCCCTCTCCTCTTTTTTCCTTTGTTCTCTCCTTTTTTCTCGTCCTCTCATTCTCTCGTTTTCTTCCCCCCTCTCGTTCTCTCTCATTGTCTCTCCCCTTTTTTCTCTCCTCCCCTCGTTCTCTTTTCCTCTCCTTCCTTTTTTCTCTCTTGTTCTCGCTCTCCTCCCTTTTTCTCTTTCGTTCTCTGCCCCCTTTTTTCTCTCATTCTCTCTTTTCTCTCCTCTTTTTTCTTTCATTTTCTCTCCTTTTTTCTCGTCCTCTCACTCTCTCGTTTTCTTTCTTTCCCCTCTCGTACCCTCTCTCATTCTCTCTCCCCTTTTCTCTCACGTTCTCCCCCCTTTCTCTCTCCTCCCCTCGTTGTCTTTTCCTCTTCCTCCCTTTTTCTCTTTCGTTCTCTGCCCCCTTTTTTCTCTCATTCTCTCTCCTCTTTTCCTTTCATTCTCTTTTTTCTCTCCTCTTTTCTTTCGTTTTCTCTCCTTTTTTCTCATCCTCTCATTCTCTCTCGTTTTCTTCCCCCCCTCTCGTCCCCTCTCTCGTTCTCTCTCATTGTCTCTCCCCTTTTTTCTCTCATTCTCTCTCATTGTCTCTCCCCTTTTCTCGCTCGTTCTCCCCTTTCTCTCTCCTCCCCTCGTTCTCTTTTCCTCTCCCTCCCTTTTTCTCTTTCATTCTCTCCTCTTTCTCTCATTCTCTCTCTCCTCTCTTTCTCTCTCTCTCCTTCTCTCGTTCTCTCCCCTTTTTTCTCATCCTCTCATTCTCTCGTTCTTTCCTTTTCCCCCCCTCGTCCCTTTCTCGTTCTCTCTCATTGTCTCTCCTCTTTGTTCTCTCATTCTCTTTCCTCTCTTTTTTCTCCCCCCACCCACTTGTTTCTCTCCCCGCTCGTTCCCTCTTTCCGTTCTCTCTCCCCCTTTCTCTTCGTTCTCTCCCACTTTTTTCTCTTCGTTCTCTCGTTTCTCTCCTCTCTCTCATTCTTTCCCTCTGTCCCTTTTTCTCTTTCATTTTCTCCTTCCTTTTTCCTCTCTCGTTCTCTCTCCTCCCTTTTTCCTCTCTCCTTCTCTCCCCTCTCGTTCTTTCTTTCTCTTTTTTCTCTCGTTCTCTCTCCTCCTCCCTCTCCCTGTCTCCTCTCTCTTTTTTCTCTCCTTCTCTCTCCTCCCTCTTTTTTCTCTCCCGTTCTCTCTTCTTCTCTCCTTTCTCCCTCTTCCTTTTTCCCCCGCTCTCTCTTTTTTCGTTCCCGCAGGCAGGGGCGGGTCCATGACATTTTAATAGATTGAAAAGGGGTCCGTATGCTCGAAAACGTTGGGAACCACCGGTCTAGATCATCCCTGGTCCATGTCTATCCAACCTGCTCTTCAATATCTCCAGAGATGGAGACTCCACCACCTCCGTCGGCAACTTATTCCAGTGTTTCACCACCCGGACAAGCGGGAAATTTGTCCTAATGTCCAACCTCAACTTCCCTTGCTGCAGTTGAAGCCCATTGCTTCTGGTCTATCCTCAGAGGCCAAGGAGAACAAGTTTTCTCCCTCCTCGTGACACCCTTTTAGATACGTGAAAACCGCTATCGTGTGCCCTCTCGACCTTTTCCTTTCCCAACTAAACAAGCCCGATTCTTTCAGTCTTCCCTCATCACTCGTGTTTTCTAGACCTTTCATCGTTTTTTGTTGCTCTACTTTGGACTTTCTGAAATCTTTCCTGCAATGTGGTGCCCAGAACTGGACACAAGACCCCAAACTTTTCCAAAGTAGGGGAGCAGGAGGGACGGGCGGCTGACCTCCACCCGCCCCATCTGAAGGGCGCAGCCAGCCACGACTCCCCGCACTGGGGCACAGCCCTGCCACCCCCGGACACCCAACCTGCTCATCTCGAAGGCCTGCGACAGGCAGGTGTCCAGGCTGAGGTAGTGGCGAATCATGCGGCGGGCGGCGTGGCGCTGCCAATCCAGGACGGCGTAGCTGATGTCGTCCGTCACCCGCATGGGCACCATGGGGAACTCTTCCAAGACGGGAATCCCGCTCGCCAGCTGCTTCACGGCCCAGTTGGACTGCACGGCGATCAGCGTGGGGCCTCGGCGCTCGTCCTGCACGGGGAAGAGGGGGAGGGGGCCGTGGAGAGGCAGTCAGAGGTGTGCCGCAGAGATGAGAGTCTAAAATGGCCGCCCTTAAAGGGGCAGGCAACTTTTTTTTTTTGGCTCAACAAAAAATGCTTGGCGTTGCTCATAAAAAGATTGGTGTTCCTCGGTCTTAAAAAAACACACTGTTCTGGGGGGGAACAGCTGTAGGGGAGAAGGAGCAGTCGGAGGTGTGCCACAGAGAGGAGTGTCCAAAATGGCTGCCCTTAAAGGGGCAGGCATCTTTTTTTTTTCCCCCTGTTAAACAAAAAATGCTTGGTGTTGCTCAAAAAAATTGTTTGGTGTTTCTCGGTCTTAAAAAAACCCAACTCTGGCCAATGCCAGGTGCACCAGAGGGAGTGAACCGAACAGATCACGACCAAGCGCTCTCCTGCCGTCCATCTCCACCCTCCGACAAACAGAGGCCGGGGACACTGTTCCTTAGCCATTCATGGACTTAACTCCATGAAAGTATCTAGTTCTCTTTTCAACCCTGTCGCTTTCACCACCTCCTCCGGCGAGGAGTTCCACAGGTTGACTGCACCACGTGAAGAAGAACGTCCTTTGATTTGTTTTAAACCTGCTGCCCATTCGTTTCATTCGGCGGCCCCTAGTTCTTATATGATGGGAACGTGTCAATAACGTTTCTTTATTCGCTTTCTCCAAAACCGCTCCTGATTTTATAGTAATAGAGATGTAGCCGTGTTAGTCTGGTCTTAGAATCATAGAACTGGAAGAGACCTCAGAAGGTCATCAAGTCCAGCCCCCTGCTCTAGGCAGGACCAATCCCAACTCAATCAACCCGGCCAGGGCTTTGTCAAGCCGAGACTTAAACACCTCTAGCGAGGGAGACTCCATCTACGAGCTGCATAGTCCTGTCTTTTGTTTCAGCATGATTTTATAGACCTCTATCCTATCTCTTTTCCAAGCTAAAAATTCCCCGGCTCTTTAATCTCTCCTTATAGGGGACCCGAATCATTTTAGTTGCCCTTCTCTGAACCGTTTCTAATGCCACTCTCTCTTTTTTGAGAGGAGACCACATCTGTACGCAGTATTCCAGATGTGGGCATGCCACGGATTTATTTAAGGGCAATACGATATTCTCCGTCTTATTCTCAATTCCTCACATCCTGTTTGCCTTTTTGACGGCCGCTGCCGTCTTCCGAGAACGATCCATGACGACTCCAAGATCTCTTTCCTGATCAGTTGCAGCTAAATTAGCTCCCCATCATATTATGTCTAGTTGGGGTTATTTTTCCCCCCAACGTGCATTATTTTACATCTATCCACGTTAAATTTCGTTTGGCATTTTGTTGCCCAATCACTCAGTTTGGGGAGATCTTTTTGACGTTCTTCACCGTCCGCTTCGGTCTTAAATACCTTGAGCCGTTTAGTATCGTTTGCAAACTTTGGGGAGATCTTTTTGACGTTCTTCACCGTCCGCTTCGGTCTTAACTACCTTGAGCCGTTTAGTATCGTTTGCAAACTTTGGGGAGATCTTTTTGACGTTCTTCACCGTCCGCTTCGGTCTTAACTACCTTGAGCCGTTTAGTATCGTTTGCAAACTTTGGGGAGATCTTTTTGACGTTCTTCACCGTCTGCTTCGGTCTTAACTACCTTGAGCCGTTTAGTATCGTTTGCAAACTTTGGGGAGATCTTTTGGACGTTCTTCACCGTCCGCTTCGGTCTTAACTACCTTGAGCCGTTTAGTATCGTTTGCAAACTCTGAGGAGATCTTTCTGACGTTCTTCACCGTCCGCTTCGGTCTTAACTACCTTGAGCCGTTTAGTACCGTTTGAAAATTTATCGTCCGCCTCCACCAATTTGCCGCCGCCACCACCGCTTGGCACCTTACCTTGTAGGCCAGCAGCAGGCGCTGGATGGCCCGGGAGACCGTCTTGGGGTCGGTCTCGGCCCGCACCTCGAAGGAATGCTTATCCGGCGGGAGTAGCTCCTCGCCCGTTTTCTCCGCCATGTTGCCGCGCTCCGCCGTGTACAGGTTGGCGAGGTTGGGCATTTGGTTACTGCGTACCTGGGACAAGAGCAGAGGTGCGTCAGCACGGCAGACCGGCCCAGGGAACCCGCCGAAAAGACCCCGCTAGTTCCCACCCTTACCGTGTCCAGCACGAAGACGGAGGCCTTGCGCTGGGCGGGGACGAAGAGGCCAAAAAGCGCCTTGCTGCCTTGGGCGTGGTGGTAGAGGTAGATGTGACGGATGCTCCCTAAGAAGGCAAAACAGATAAGTCAGCGTTTTGGGCCGCCTGCCCTGCGGAGACCCGCCCTGGCCGCGAGGCCTCACCTGGCTCCAGGTAGCTGAACTGGGCCAGTGAACGCATCTCCAGGTGCTCCAGGGCGAAGGTGTCCGCCTCCCGGCCTGTGAGATGCCGGACCAGCTGCCGGCTCACCATGCACACGCAGCCCAGGTGGATCACGGCCCGGAGAAGTAACGGCACCTGGGGAGGGGCATCGCGCGTTAGCCTCCTTGAGGACGCAGAGCAGAGCTCCGCCCCCAATTCTGCACGGGAGCAGGTTCCGGGGTCCTGTGGGGGGAGGCCCAGGAGAGCCGGCTTGGGAGGGCGGCCAGGGTCCGGCCAGTGCGGGGACAGGGAGGGCCGGGCGCCGTCACCTGAGTCTCGTACACCCCCTCGATGTCCGGGGCGGCCAGGCTGGCGTTGATCTCGTTGAGGTGCTCCTGGTAGAGGTCCTCGGGGACGGAGTACTCGTAGAGATGGTAGAGCAAGTTGGAACGGGGCAGGACCCTGTTGACCTGCCGGGGAGCGCCGCCGTCAGAGGGCGCCGCGGGCCCGGCGACAGAACCACCGCCGCTTTCCGAGCTAGCTGCGTGGGCCGCCTGACTCGAGCCCGTGCCCCCAGGGAACCGGGCGTGCGGCGGCGTCTCTTGCGCACGTCCCCAAATCGCCGTAACAGTCGTGGCCAAGGCGGGTGCAGGTGGGTTGGCGGGGTGGGGGCCCGCTGGAGCTGTGGCCAGGGTGCCGGGGGCCACTGGGGTGGGGGCCAGGATACAGGGGCCCGCCGGGGCGGGGGCGCCCGCCGGGTTGTGGGCCAGGATACAGGGCCCGCTGGAGCTGTGGCCAGGGTGCAGGGGGCCCGCTGGAGCTGTGGCCAGGGTGCAGGGGGCCCACTGGAGCTGTGGCCAGGGTGCAGGGGGGCCGCTGGGGTGGGGGCCCGGGTACAGGGAGCCCCCCGGAGCAGAGGCCCGGGTACAGGGGGGCCCCCCCGGAGCTGGGGCCCGGGTACAGGGGGGCCCCCCCGGAGCTGGGGCCCGGGTACAGGGGGGCCCCCCCGGAGCTGGGGCCCGGGTACAGGGGGGCCCCCCCGGAGCTGGGGCCCGGGTACAGGGGGGCCCCCCCGGAGCTGGGGCCCGGGTACAGGGGGGCCCCCCCGGAGCAGGGGCCAGGGGTCCAGCGGCGGAGGCTGCAGGGAAGACTGAGGGGCACTCGAAGAGCTGGGGGGCGCTGGCTGGGACCACGGGAGAGGGGGGGGGGGTCTGAACCAAGGAGCATTAGCAGAGCTGAGGGGGGGGACTGGTTGGGATACCGGGGGGCTGCGGGTCGGAAGGGCCGCGGCAGAGCCGGGTTGATGGCCTCCGCCGGGCCTCTAGCTGACAGGGGGTCACCGCCCGAGAGGGGGCAGGGAGGGGCTCCCCCCACCTTGCGATAGACCGCTCCCTCCTCCGGCTTGGCCACCCGCTGGTTGACGTAGAAGACGCGGGGGATGCTCAGCTTGAGGGAATGCAGGTCGCTCCCGATGACGGCCCACAGCCGGAACAGGCCCGGCTGGCTGGTCTCCGCCACCTGTGTGGGGCGGAAGGAGGGCTCGGTGGGCGAGAGCGTAGCTCCTCTACACTGCCCCCCCATGAGCTCAGAAAGCCCCGCCCTCTCCCCGCCCCACGGATGTTCTCAACCGTCAGGCCCGCGGGGACAAAGCCGGCCCGCCGGGGGGGACCGGTACCTGCACGATCTGCCACGGCAGGTCCAGGATGCTGCGGGCCGTCCGGCGCAGGTAGCTGCCCAGCCCCGTGGCGGGCCCGTCCCGGACCGCGCCGCCGCCCGGCGCCGCCTGGCCGTCCGCCAGCCGCCGCTTCTTCCGGCGCGCCTGCCGCTGCCGGGCCTGCAGCTCCCACTTCTTCTTGTGGTAGCGGAGCCAGGCCTGGCGCTCCTCCTAGGGGGAGAGAGCAGAAGGGGGTGACCGGATCCCGGAGAGGGGACGGCTCCCTAGGGGACCGCGCCTTACCTTGGTGGTGCCGGTAGGCGGGGGCGGGCCCAAGATCTCCCGCCACGACTGGGTCAGCTCCAGGCTCTCGGACAGCTCCTGGCTCTCCCCGGCCACCGGGACCCTCTTGCGTTTGCTGGAGATAGGGACGGCCGGCTGCAGGGGCTTGGGCGCCCCAAAATCCTCCATGTCGGCCACCTGGGAGCAGGAGGGGCCCTCCTGGGGCTGGTTGGCAGTGACCTGGGTGGGAACAAGGGCTCTCAGCCATAGTGGCTAGGGTGTAGGGGGCCACAGGGGGCCGCCAGCCAGGGCACCGGGGGCCGCCGGGGGCCAGTGGCCAGGGGGCCGCCGGCCAGGGTTCAGGGGGGTGCAGAGGGCCAGTGGCCAGGGTGCAGAGGGCCGGCGAGGGCAGGGTGCAGAGTGCAGGGGGCCGGCGAGGGCAGGGTGCAGAGGGCTGGCGAGGGCAGTGACCAGGGTGCAGGGGACCGGCGAGGGCAGGGTGCAGGGGGGCGGGGACCGGCGAGGGCAGTGACCAGGGTGCAGGGGAACGGCGAGGGCAGGGTGCAGGGGGGCAGGGACCGGCGAGGGCAGGGTGCAGGGGACTGGCAAGGGCAGTGACCAGGGTGCAGGGGACCGGCGAGGGCAGGGTGCAGGGGACCGGCGAGGGCAGTGACCAGGGTGCAGGGGACCGGCGAGGGCAGGGTGCAGGGGGGCGGGGACCGGCGAGGGCAGTGACCAGGGTGCAGGGGACCGGCGAGGGCAGGGTGCAGGGGGCCGGCGAGGGCAGGGGGCCGGCGAGGGCAGGGTGCAGGGGGCCGGCGAGGGCAGGGTGCAGGGGGGCAGGGACTGGCGAGGGCAGGGTGCAGGGGACCGGCAAGGGCAGTGACCAGGGTGCAGGGGACCGGCGAGGGCAGGGTGCAGGGGACCGGCGAGGGCAGTGACCAGGGTGCAGGGGACCGGCGAGGGCAGGGTGCAGGGGGGCGGGGGCCGGCGAGGGCAGAGTGCAGGGGACCGGCGAGGGCAGTGACCAGGGTGCAGGGGACCGGCGAGGGCAGGGTGCAGAGGGCTGGCGAGGGCAGTGACCAGGGTGCAGAGGGCCGGCGAGGGCAGGGTGCAGGGGGGCGGCGAGGGCAGTGACCAGGGTGCAGGGGACCGGCGAGGGCAGGGTGCAGGGGGGCGGGGGCCGGCGAGGGCAGAGTGCAGGGGACCGGCGAGGGCAGTGACCAGGGTGCAGGGGACCGGCGAGGGCAGGGTGCAGAGGGCTGGCGAGGGCAGTGACCAGGGTGCAGGGGACCAGCGAGGGCAGGGACCAGGGTGCAGGGGACCGGCGAGGGCAGGGTGCAGGGGGGCGGGGACCGGCGAGGGCAGGGTGCAGGGGGGCGGGGACCGGCGAGGGCAGTGGCCAGGGTGCAGGGGGGCGGGGACCGGCGAGGGCAGGGTGCAGGCGAGGGCAGGGTGCAGGGGGCCGGCAGCCAGGGTGCACAAACACAGGGCCCCACGCGGCCCAGCTAACGCATCACCCATTACCTGTCTCTTGCCCTCGCTAGTGAACAGCTCGTTGATTTTCTTCTGCTTGTAGACGTCGTTCTTCTCCAGGAGCTTCTTGTGCAGCCAGTCGGGGTGCCGGATGCGGGGCACGGGGTTCTTCACCTGCAGGGACAGGGCGTGTGATGGTAGCCGCGGGGAGAGGGGCCCGGCGAACCAGCCCCTCCCGGCCCCGCCGCCCCTCACCTGCTGCAGCGCGGCGGGGATGGTGATGATTTTCTGAATGGTGTTGCCCAGTCGCTCGATGTAGTAGTCCCAGTCCAGGATCTGGGGGAAGAGGAGGTGCCAGCCAGAGCGTGACCCCTTACCCGCGTACTAGCTGGGCACCAGGGCCAGGCAACTACCCGAGGGGAACACCTGGCTTGCGGCCACTCACCGTGCGGATGTTGAAGTCCTGCAGGGAGGGGCTCTTCAGCCATTTGCGGAGGTAGTGCTTCCGCACGCTCAGCTCAGCTTGGAAGATGGCCAGCGGGATGGCCCTGGGAGAAGCAGAGAGCGCTGGTCACCCATGGGTGCCTGCAGGGGGGGCTAGAGTCTGCATAGCCCCCTTCCCACTAGGGCTCACTGCCCTTTCCAATCCTAGAACCGGAAGGGACTTCCAGAGGTCATGCAGTCCAGTCCCTGGTCCTTACGACAGGACCAAGCCCCATCTAGACCATCCCTGGTAGATGTCTACCCAACCTGTTCTTCAATATCTCCACTGTCCATCGATGGTAGATGTCTATAGAATCATTGAATACTAGAACGGGAAGGGACCTCGCGAGGTCATCAAGACCAGTCCCCTGCCCTCATGGCAGGACCAAGCACCATCTAGACCATCCCTGGTAGAGGTCTACCCAACCTGTTCTTCAATATCTTCAGTGGCCATTGATGGTAGATATCTATAGAATCATAGACTCATTGAATACTAGAATGGGAAGGGACCTCGCGAGGTCTTCAAGTCTAGCCCGCTGCCCTCATGGTAGGACCAAGCACCATCTAGACCACCCCTGGAAGATGTCTACAGAATCAGGATCCTAGAATTGGAAGGGACCTCGAGAGGTTATCAAGTCCAGCCCCCTGCCCTTGCGGCAGGACCAAGCACCATCTGGACCATTCCTGGTAGATGTCTACCCAACCTGCTCTTCAGTATCACCAGTGTCCATCGATGGTAGATGTCTATAGAATCATAGAACACTAGAACTGGAAGGGAACCTCAAGAGGTCACCAAGTCCAGTCCCCTGTCCTCACAGGAGGGCCAAGACCATGTAGACCAGTTTCTTAAACTGTGTTACGTGGCACACTGGTGTGTCATGGAAAACAGAGTCCAAAATGGCTGCCCTTAAAGGGGCAGGTGACTTCTCCCCTCTGCCCCCAATAACTCCCTCCCCCCTGGCCTTTTTTTTTTGCTCAACCAAAAGTCCTTGGTGTTCCTCATAAAACAAAATATTGTTTGGTGTTCCTTGGTCTAAAAAAGCTTTAGAAACACTCATCTAGACCATCCCTGGTGGATGTCTATAGAATCATAGGATACTAGAACTGGAAGGGACCTCGAGAAGTCATCAAGTCCCGTTCCCTGTCCTCACGGCAGGACCAAGACCATCTAGACCATCCCTGGTTGATGTCTAGAGAATCATGGAACACTGGAACGGGAAGGGACCTTGAGAGGTCATCAAGTTCCGTTCCCTGCCCTCACGGCAGGACCAAGCCCCATCTAGACCGTCCCTGGTAGATGTCTATAGTTTCATGGAACACCAGAACTGGAAGAAACCTTGACGGGTCATTGAGTCCAGTCCCCTGCCCTCATGGCAAGCCCCATCTAGACCATCCCTGGTAGATGTCTACAGAATCCTAGAATCCTAAAACTGGAAGGTACCTTGAGAGGTCATCGAGTCCAGGATCCTGGCAGGACCAAGCCCCATCTAGACCATCCCTGGTAGATGTCTACAGAATCCTAGAATCCTAAAACTAGAAGGTACCTTGAGAGGTCATCGAGTCCAGGATCCTGGCAGGACCAAGCCCCATCTAGACCATCCCTGGTAGATGTCTACAGAATCCTAGAATCCTAAAACTGGAAGGTACCTTGAGAGGTCATCGAGTCCAGGATCCTGGCAGGACCAAGCCCCATCTAGACCATCCCTGGTAGATGTCTACAGAATCCTAGAATCCTAAAACTGGAAGGTACCTTGAGAGGTCATCGAGTCCAGGATCCTGGCAGGACCAAGCCCCATCTAGACCATCCCTGGTAGATGTCTACCCAACCTGCTCTTCAATATCTCCAGCGATGGAGATTCCACAACCTCCCCCAGGCAATATATTCCGGTGGTTCACCACCCAGACAGGTAGGAAGTGTTCCCCAATGGCCAACCTCAACCTCCCTTGTTGCAATTTAAGCCCGTTGCTTCTCCGATCCTCAGAGGCCGAGGAGAACAATGTTAGATACTTGAAAAACTGCAGTCTACTCTCCCTCCACCCCCATACCGTCTGTCGCCCCAGGAAGAGACTCCTACTTCAGCCCCTCGGTGGGAGACTCCTGCGCCCTCCTGGGTGGATTTACCTCTCGGTGACCGGCGCCCCGTCTGGTTTCTTGGAGATGATGAAGCGACAGCTCAGCCCGGCGTCCTTCACCATCTGGTCCCCGAGGAACTCGGCCAAGCGCTTGGCCGTGCTGATGGAGGTGGATTTCTGCTCCCCGTAGTCCTCCAGCTTGCGGGACATGGAGCGGTTCTCGGAAATCAGCTCAAACAGCTCCGAGTCCGGCATGTTGGCAGCCTGGGGGTGAGGAGGGGGAGAGAGGCCTGATGCTTACAGAGGCATTCTGGGAACAGACAGGTTGCAGCTTGCTTTGCTGGGGAGATGGGCTCTGGGGAGAACCTGGATTTACATCGGGGGCCGGGAATGACAGAACTGCCATGGTCAGGTAACTTGAGAACATAAGAACGGCCATATTGGGTCAGACCAAAGGTCCATCTAGTCCAGTGTCCTGTCTGCCGACCGTGGCCAGCACCAGGTGCCTCAGAAGGGGTGGACCAAATAGGTAACGATCAAGCGATCTCTCTCCTGCCATCCATCTCCACCCTCTGCCTTACCCATCCTGGCTAATAGCCATGAATGTATCTAGTTCTCTTTTCAACCCTGCTAGCCTTCACAACCTCCTGGACAGGGCGCTGCCCTTCACAGCCTCCTGCAGCGAGGAGTTCCACAGATGGACCGGGCGCTGCCCTTCACAGCCTCCTGCAGCGAGGAGTTCCACAGATGGACCGGGCGCTGCCCTTCACAGCCTCCTGCAGCGAGGAGTTCCACAGATGGACCGGGCGCTGCCCTTCACAGCCTCCTGCAGCAAGGAGTTCCACAGATGGACCGGGCGCTGCCCTTCACAGCCTCCTGCAGCGAGGAGTTCCACAGATGGACCGGGCGCTGCCCTTCACAGCCTCCTGCAGCAAGGAGTTCCACAGATGGACCGGGCGCTGCCCTTCACAGCCTCCTGCAGCAAGGAGTTCCACAGATGGACCGGGCGCTGCCCTTCACAGCCTCCTGCAGCGAGGAGTTCCACAGATTGACGGTGCGCTGCGTGAAGAATACTTGTGGAGGAGGGGAGCGTTACAAGATAGAACGTGCCACCCCCCACGGGGGTAGAAAATTGTTCCTTTTGTCTTTCAGAACATCACAAAGAACTGCTACCAGCCGAGGGTACGTCCAGACGGCAGAGTTTTTCCGGGATACTGGAAGTGTTTTTCGGAAGAGCCGACGCGTTTTTCGCCATCCCCGTAACCCTCGTGTTACGAGGATGAAGGGATGTGCCGAAACAACTACCAGCATGAATCGGATATACGAGAGTGACTAATCACTTTACTCTTAAGAATCTGTACCAATACACAACCCTAAAAGCAATGCCGCACAAGACCACTTGTTGTCCAGGTTTGCTCCTAAGTAGGTGTGAGGAAGTGCAACAGACGTAACCTCCCTGACCCAGCTCTTTTTTGAACCCTGTTGAAGTCCTAGCCTTCACCACATCCTGTGGCAAGGAGTTCCACAGATTGACTGTGTGCTGCGTGAAGAAAAACTTCCTTTGGTTTGTTTTAAACCTGCTGCCCATTAGTTTCACTTGGTGGCCTCTAGTTCTTATATTATGAGAACACGTAAATAACGTTTCCTTATTCGCTTTCTCCACACCACTCACGATTTTATAGACCTCTATCCCATCCCTTCTTAGTCTCCTCTTTTCCAAGCTGAAAAGTCCAAGTCTTTTTAATCTCTCCTCAGATGGGACCCGTTTCCAACCCCAAATCGTTTTAGTTGTCCTTCTCTGAACCGTTTCTAATGCCAGTAGATCTTTTTTGAGATAAGACCACATCTGTACACAGTATTCCAGATGTAGGCGTCCCATGAATGTTTACAAGGGCAATAAGATATTCTCCGTCTTATTCTCGATCAATTTTTTTAATGATTCCTCTCATCCTGTTTGCTTTTTTGACGGCCGCTGCCCACGGCGTGGATGTCTTCAGAGAACGATCGACGATGACTCCAAGATCTCCTGATGAGTTATAGCTAAATTAGTCCCCATCATAGTGTATGTCTAGTTGGGGTTATTTTTTCCCCCAACGTGCATTACTTTGCATTTCACCACATTAAACGCCCCAAAACGACAAATGAAATTGATCCCCCCGACCAGGCAGGAGAGCGGCCGTTGGAGGCTTCGAAGTGTCCTCGGAGGATCTGCAACCGTCCTTGGGTTACTCATGTCCTCCCAGTTTCTGGTTCCTTGTCCATCAAAGGTCTCCCGGTCTGAGTTGGGAACGTGGCCGGACTCCATAAAACCCCATCCCTGTGGGTCAGTGACGTGAACCCAGCCAGAGTTGGGCAGATAGGAGAACCAGAGAGGTCTACTTCATCACCCGATTCCACCCGTCAGGAACGTCCTACCGGGCTAGCGTCTTCACAAAAGATTAGGGTTGGAGAAGACTTCAAGAGGTCCTCAAGGATCAACTCCAACTCAATCATCTCAGCCAGGTCTTGGTCAAGTCGGGACTTCACAACTTCGACGGATGGAGATTCCGCCCCCTCCCTAAGGAGCCCATTCCAGCACTTCCTCACCCTCCTCGGGAAATCGTTTTTCCTCCTCTCCAACTTCGACCTCCCCCACTGCAGCCTGAGACCGTTGCTCCTCGTTCTGCCATCTGAGAACGGCCGCTCTCCGTTCTCTTTGGCATCAGGGAGTTGAAGGCTGCTCTCAAATCTCCCCTCACTCTTCTCTTCTGTAGACTAAATCCAAATCCCTCAGTCTCTTCCTCATAGGTCAAGAGCTCCAGCCTTCGAATCATTTTGGTCGCCCTCCGTTGGACTCTCCCCATTTTCTGTAGTGGGGGGCCTAGAACTGGACGCAACACTCCAGATGTGACCTCACCAGAGCCGAATAAAGGGGAAGAATCGTGTCTCTAGATCGGCTGGCAATGCTCCTCCTAATGCAACCTAATATGCCGTTAGTCGTCTTGGCTACAAGGACGCCTTGTTGACTCTCATCCAACTTCTCTTCCACTGTAACCCCAGGTCCTTTTCTGCCGAATTGCTACTTAGCCAGTCGGTTCCCAGACTGTAACAATACTTGAAATTCTTCCATCCCAAGAGCGAGACTCTGCGTTTGTCTTTGTTGAACCTCATCCGATTTCTTTTGGCCCAACCCTTCAACGTGTCTAGGTCACTCTGGACCCTCTCCCTGCCCTCCAACGTGTCTACCTCTCCCCCTAGCTTAGAGTCGTCCACGAACATGCCGAGAGCGCAATCCCTCCCCTCATTCAAGTCATCAATAAAGATGTTGAACAAAACCGGCCCTAGAACCGATCCTTGGGGCAACGTGCTTGATACCGACCGCCAACTTAACATCGAGCCGTTGATCACGACCCGTTGATCTCTGACCAGGGCTTCCCTCATCCGATTTCTTTTGGCCCGACCCTTCAATGTGTCTAGGTCACTCTGGACCCTCTCCCTGCCCTCCAACGTGTCTACCTCTCCCCCTAGCTTAGAGTCGTCCACGAACATGCCGAGAGCGCAATCCCTCCCCTCATTCAAGTCATCAATAAAGATGTTGAACAAAACCGGCCCTAGAACCGATCCTTGGGGCAACGTGCTTGATACCGACCGCCAACTTAACATCGAGCCGTTGATCATGACCCGTTGATCTCTGACCAGGGCTTCCCTCCTCCTCGGATGGAGGTCAGGTCACCAAACCTGACACCTCCGCATCCTTGTCTGACCTTCCCGCAGAATGGGAGAGGGGAATCCATTCTTGGGGTCCTTTCCTGGCTCTGTCTCGCAACGTGTTGGAGACATGCCCACCAAGTGAGCCACCTCGGGGACAGTGGGCTACGCTCATCCCGGGATCGGAGTTGCTGGAGAGGGGCAAACATGAACCCAATAGGGGCAACGGTTGCTAAGGGAGTGCTACAAACACGGGTCCTGTTCTAGTGTGCCGTACTGCACTCGGGGAAACTAGGGGACTTCACGCAGCGCACGGTCAACCTATTTCTTCACACAGCACCCAGTCAACCTGTGGAACTCCTCGCCAGAGGATGGGGTGAAGGCCAGGACTTCAGCAGGGTTCCAACAAGAGCTAGATCAAGTCATGGAGGAGAGGTCCACCAAGACTTATCGCCAGCATGGTTAGAAATGGTCTCCCTAGCCTCTGTTTGTCTGGAAATGGGTGACAGAGAGGGATCACTCAATGATTCCCTGTTGTGTTCACTCCTTCTGGGCACCTGGCGTTGTCCGTTGTCGGAAGACAGGACCCTGAGCTGGATGGACCTTTGGTCTTACCCAATATGGCCGCTCTTACAACTTCCCACTCTCCCATAACTCCAGCAGCAGGGATGTTGTCCGTTCCAGGGGACCGTGCCCAACTCCCGGAGGAGCAAACGGGCGGCCACTCACCTTGCTGTACAGCACGTCCAGCCAATAGTCGGCCACCTTGGCCACCGAGGCGTAGACCTCCTCCAGCGTGGTGCCCTTGAGGAAGGCCTCGAACACGGACGACTGGAAGATCTTCACCAGCTGCAGCTCCCCGCGCCGCTTCACCTCGAAGCCTTTCAGCTCTGCCAGGGACCCGTCCTCGTTGAACACGGCGTACCTGGGAGACAGCGGCCGTCAGAGGCCTGCCCAGTGCTGGAGGACGCGGCCTTGCTAGGTTCTTCTTACCTAGACCTCACCAGGTTCTTGGACTCCCCAGCGACCAGCCCCCAGCGACTAAGGGATAAAGCCGGCGGTGGGCAATTATTTTTGCCCAGGGGCCACTTAAAAATGCGTGAAGTAGCCTCAGGCCACACAGGAAGGGGCGGGGCCTACACAGGAAGGGGCGGGGCCTACACAGGAAGGGGCGGGGCCTACACAGGAAGGGGCGGGGCTGCCTTCAAAACACCACATGCTGCTAGCAGGGTGGGAGGAGGGTTCGCGCCCTCCCCCGCCCCCCCCAGGCCTTAATTGATCCAGGCCCCCTGCTCGCCGGCCCCGGATCCGGGCCCCCTGGCCCATTTGCCATCCCCGGGTTAAGCCCAGGTAGCTAGCAAAGCCACAGGCAAGGCGCCAGAGAACCAATCGGCATCCGGTGTTGCAATCTAAGTTGGACACAGATTCCCTGCCTGCTTTCTTTGTGTGGGGGAGAGAAACCAAGGAGTCGAGAGACACAGAATGATTTAAACCCAGGCAGGACTACCATGCCTCCAAGGAATACGGGCATGGAAGTAGACCGAATCAAGAGAAAATCAGAGGTAAGTAACGGGGAAAAAGTGAATCCAGTCACCTTCGTCGTAATTTTTCTTTATTTTATGGTTTGGTCTGAACTCGTGTGTGCGATTCTACGCTCCAATTACCATCTAAGCCTTGTGCCAGAGATTTTTCTCTGTTTTAACTGGTTTTCCTTCGTTGCTCGGTAACATCTCGCAACCAAGTCGGCTCTCTCAAGTCTCTCTTTTGGTTTGGAATAATAAAAAAAAAAAAAATCACTCTCTTTTACGGTGAGGGTTTGCTTCTTGTGTCCTGGAAGATCGGACTGTGTGTATCGGAGAGGTCGGCTACCAGAGACTGCAACTTGTTTTTCTCTTCTCTGTTTTCAAGTACGTTAGGGGCAAAAGAGCTTGGAGTACCTCTGGGAGTGACTTTAAAGTGTCTCTCCCCGCCCCCCCCCCACGCCCCCAGTTTTAGGGATAAAAAGCACTTGATGGGGGCAGCAAATTCCCCAAAATCGGTGTACCGTGATTCTGGGGAGGAAGTTTTTGTTAAAAAAACTTCCTCTCTACATCAGAGGGGTAGCCCTGTGGGTCTGACGAAGTGGGTCTTTGCCCACGAAAGCTTATGCTCCTACACTTCAGTTAGTCTATAAAGTGCCACAGGACTCCTTGTCACTTTTCCTCTCTACAGACACTGGTTCTTGTCAACTCTTTGTGAGCCCCCATCTTCTCCATGCGGACAAGTGGGGAACGGCCCCGACAGGCCATGGTGTCCACCCGGGTCAGCAACCACACCCACTTGCCCCCATCCCGCAGCCATTTTCGGATCAAAGCAGAAATCAGCATAACAGCACCCATACTGAAAGGGGGAAGGAGAAAAAAATCCACGCCCAGAAGAGGGGGACAGAAGGTTTCTCAGCAAAAACGAACTGGTTGAGGGGAACCACAGAAGACCTCCGAAGCACAAGAGTTGGGGTGAGAAATAATGTTGTTACAAAAGAGTCAAGACAGAGGACGACAGTGGACCCCTCAAGACAGAGGACGACGCTGGTTTGGAGGACAACGACGGACCCCTCAAGACAGAGAACGACGGTGGTTTGGAGGACGACGACGTACCCCTCAAGACAAAGGACGAGGGTGGTTTGGAGGACGACAGTGGACCCCCTCAAGACAAAGGACAACGCTGGTTTGGAGGACAACGACGGACCCCTCAAGACAGAGAACGATGGTGGTTTGGAGGACGATGACGTACCCCTCAAGACAAAGGATGAGGGTGGTTTGGAGGACGACAGTGGACCCCCTCAAGACAAAGGACAACAATGATTTGGAGGATGACGGTGGACCCCTCAAGACAGAGGACAGTGGACCCCCTCAAGACAGAGGACGACGATGGTTTGGAGGACGACGGTGGACCCCTCAAGACAGAGGACGACAGTGGACCCCTCAAGACAGAGGACAACGGTGGTTTGGAGGACGACGGTGGACCCCTCAAGACAGAGGACGACAGTGGACCCCTCAAGACAGAGGACAACGGTGGTTTGGAGGACGACGGTGGACCCCTCAAGACAGAGGACGACAGTGGTTTGGAGGACGACGGTGGACCCCCTCAAGACAGAGGACGACGGTGGTTTGGAGGACAACGACGGACCCCTCAAGACAGAGGATGACGGTGATTTGGAGGATGACGGTGGACCCCTCAAGACAGAGGACGACAGTGGTTTGGAGGACGACGGTGGATCCCTCAAGACAGAGTACAATGGTTGTTTGGAGGACGACGGTGGACCCCTCAAGACAGAGGACAATGGTTGTTTGGAGGACGACGGTGGACCCCTCAAGACAGAGGATGACAGTGGACCCCTCAAGACAGAGGACAACGGTGGTTTGGAGGACAACGACGGACCCCTCAAGACAGAGGATGACGGTGGTTTGGAGGACGACGGTGGACCCCTCAAGACAGAGGACGACGGTGGTTTGGAGGACGACGGTGGACCCCTCAAGACAGAGGTCGACGGTGGTTTGGAGGACGACGGTGGACCCCTCAAGACAGAGGTCGACGGTGGTTTGGAGGACGACGGTGGACCCCTCAAGACAGAGGACAACGATGGTTTGGAGGACGACAGTGACCAACCCAAGAAAAGTATTTCCCATGGTGATACCTACCAGAGGTCCAGGAACTAGGAAGAGAGGATGAGCAAGGAAACATTGGATGAAGAAAGACGCAGAAGACTAACGAAGCGAAGAAGCTGGCATAAGACAGAGCGGTGGAAAGATTTCCCAAGACCCGTGCAGCGCTGAGCAATGACCAGCCACCGCCCAGCTCGCCTCGTGCTCCTGTCCATGAACAGCCCAGGTGCCTCCCTCGCGATCCCGCAGAGACACTCACCGTTTCTTCAGCTTCTTGCCCTCCTCCTTGGAGGCGGGAAGGATCATGGCCAAGTAGGGTCCATCCACTTCAAAGAAAATGCTGTTCTCGGAGCGGGTCACGTAGGTGAGCGTCGCCGGGTCGGCCAGCTCCTGGTACTGATCGTTCGTGAAGCCTTCCTGCCAACACAGCACCACGGGACTCCGTCACTGCAGACCCGGCCTGGCGAGCCACCGGGAGCACGGTTCAGGCCAGCGGAGGCAAGGGGAGCAGAGAGTCCCCCACTGGTCCTGACCTGGCCACTCCTCCCAGCTGGGGCTGGCCTTACCTTCACCAGGATGTTCAGCATGGCGCCGGGATAGGAGATGGTCACCTTGGGCTTCTTGGCGTTGGTCGACTTGATGACGAAGTTTTCTGGGAAGCTGTTGGGGAGGACGCACCAGATTCCGTCCGTGTCCAGCTCCAGCGGTCTCCTAGGAAGGGAAAGCACATCGTGGAAGAGGCAACACGGGCCTGGCCGATCTGAAGAGCATGCCCAGCCAACGTGGAGGCACCTCCATGTGGGAGAACGTCTGTGCCCATCTGCAATCCACAAGCCCTCATGCCACGGGGTCTGCAGCCAAGTGCCCCCTTCCGCAGCCCCCCGCCCGGGGGCCGTAAATCCCCTCCGGCACTTACCCAATCTGCTCAATTAGCTCCCTGGCTTGCGTGATGATGTTAGCGCCAGTGAAGCAAACGATGCCGGCCATCTCCATGGAATACCAACGGGCCCTGTCGGCGAGAGGGGCCAGGCTTGAACCGGGGCCAACCAAAGGGCACAGCCAGCAGCCCCAGAAGGGCAGGTTGAAGAGCAAGAAGGTTGCCCCTGGAAGGTCAAAACTCCTATCCCCTTCCCCGGGACCAGGCCGTGGGGCCTTCCTCTCAGTTGGCCTCTTGGGGCCACTACAGCAACGCCAATACGGCTCATGGGGCCTTCCTCTCAGTTGGCCTCTTGGGGCCACCATAGCAACGCCAATACAGCCCGTGAGGCCTTCCTCTCAGTTGGCCTCTTGGGTCCACCATAGCAACACCAATACGGCCCGTGAGGCCTTCCTCTCAGTTGGCCTCTTGGGTCCACCATAGCAACACCAATACGGCCCGTGAGGCCTTCCTCTCAGTTGGCCTCTTGGGTCCACCATAGCAACGCCAATACGGCCCGTGAGGCCTTCCTCTCAGTTGGCCTCTTGGTACCCCCATAGCAACGCCAATACGGCCCGTGAGGCCTTCCTCTCAGTTGGCCTCTTGGTACCCCCATAGCAACGCCAATACGGCCCGTGAGGCCTTCCTCTCAGTTGGCCTCTTGGGGCCACCATAGCAACACCAATACGCCCCGTGGGGCCTTCCTCTCAGTTGGCCTCTTGGGGCCACCATAGCAACGCCAATACGGCCCATGGGGCCTTCCTCTCAGTTGGCCTCTTGGGGCCACCATAGCAACACCAATACGCCCCGTGGGGCCTTCCTCTCAGTTGGCCTCTTGGGGCCACCATAGCAACACCAATACGCCCCGTGGGGCCTTCCTCTCAGTTGGCCTCTTGGGGCCACCATAGCAACGCCAATACGGCCCATGGGGCCTTCCTCTCAGTTGGCCTCTTGGGTCCACCATAGCAACGCCAATACGGCCCGTGAGGCCTTCCTCTCAGTTGGCCTCTTGGGGCCACCACAGCAACGCCAATACACCCCGTGTGGCCTTCCTCTCAGTTGGCCTCTTGGTACCCCCATAGCAACGCCAATACGCCCCGTGTGGCCTTCCTCTCAGTTGGCCTCTTGGTGCTACCATAGCAACGCCAATACGGCCCGTGGGGCCTTCCT
The DNA here is from genome assembly GCF_049634645.1 of Pelodiscus sinensis. Classification (NCBI taxonomy): domain Eukaryota; kingdom Metazoa; phylum Chordata; order Testudines; family Trionychidae; genus Pelodiscus; species Pelodiscus sinensis. The sequence goes on along the minus strand of NC_134725.1, from coordinate 4,797,340 downwards.
CTCAGTTGGCCTCTTGGTGCTACCATAGCAACGCCAATACGCCCCGCGTGGCATTCCTCTCAGTTGGCTTCTCGGGGCCACCATAGCAATGCCAGACCGGGGGTGGGAGGTGGGGGGTGCATGCCAGGATCCCTGTGTCACCCACAGGCCCAGGGACCAGCTGGATGAAGGCACCGACTCCCCGGGGCGACCTGTGCCCAGCACCCACCCTTTGCGCATGACGTAGCCGTAGAAGGAGTTGAGGATGCACTTGTGCGCCAGCTGCAAGGAGTCGTAGAGGATCTCCATGTTCTTGCAGCGCTTCGCTTCCGAGGCATCTCCCGACTCAACGGCCGCGGCGAGCTTCTTCTTCCATACCTGGGAGGAGAGAGCGCCGCACGGGTCAGCGTGGCATATCAACCCGTCTCCCTTCACCTGGGCTGAAGGAGCAAGACTTCACAGAACATCAGAACTGGGAGGGACCTCGAGAGGTCATCAAGTCCAGTCCCCGGCCCTCCTGGCAGGACCCAGCACTGTCTAGACCATCCCTGATAGACGCCTATCCAGTATCTCAAAGGATGGAGACTCTACAACCTCCCTGGGCAATTTATTCAAGTCTTTAGCCACCCAGAGGGTTAGGAAGTTTTTCCTAATGTCCAACCTAAACTTTGCTCGAAGCAACGGGCTTAAATTGCAGCTTGGCCTATCCACAGAGGCCAAGGAGAACACTTTTTCCTCCCTCCTTGTATCACCCGCAAGTTTGCAGCTGACACTAAGCTAGGGGGAGAGGTAGAGACACTGGAGGGCAGGGATTGGGTCCAGAGTGGCTTAGGGTGTGTCTAGACTACATCCAGTTCTGTCGACAAAGAGCATCTAGACTACATCCAGTTCTGTCGACAAAGCAAGCCGCTTTGTCGACATAACAGTGTGGACGCAAAGGACAGTGTAGATGCAATAACGCCTTCTATCGACAGAACTCTGTCGACAAAAGGCGTTATTCCTTGTAGAATGAGGTTTACAGCCGTCAACAGAACTGCTGAATTTTGTCAACGTTATGTCAACATAACTCAAAGGCAGTGTGGATGCAGGTATAGTTTCGTCGACAAAAATCCACTTTTGTTGACAAAACCCTGTAGTCTAGACACACCCCCACTGAGGGTGTGTCTAGACTACAGGGTTTTGTCGACAAAAGTGGAGTTTTGTCGACGAAACTATACCTGCGTCTACACAGCCATTGAGTTCTGTTGACATAACGTTGACAGAACTTAGCAGTTCTGTTGACGGCTGTAAACCTCATTCAACGAGGAATAACGCCTTTTGTCGACAGAGTTCTGTCGATAGAAGGCGTTATTGCATCTACACTGTCCTTTGCGTTCACACTGTCATGTCGAAAAAACGGCTTGCTTTGGCGACAGAACTGGATGCAGTCTAGACGCTCTTTGTCGACAGTAGCTTTGTCAACAGTATCTGACATACCCTGAGTTCTGTCGACCCAATGTCAACAGAACGTGGCAGGTTTGCCGACGGCAGTACATCTCATTCTGCCAGGAATAATGCCTTTTGTCGACAGAAGACGTTATTGCATCTACACTGTCCTTTCGTCTATACCAGGGGTGTCCAAACTTTTTTCAAAGAGGGCCAGATTTGATGACGTGAACATGCGTGAGGGCCGACCATTTTGCCTGACATTCTTTGAACCATTAAAATTAAATGCAAATGAACTATTTTATGCAAAGTTTATTGCAAACGGCATACTTTTCATTTCGTCACATGGATGACCAATCTAAACAGGTGTTAAATCACTCTGCCTTTCATATCTGAAGGCCAGATGAAAAAAAAATCCAGGAAGCTGAAATGTGTCAGGAACATTGTAAAGTACATTACATATTATTGGTAATAAAGGTTGTCTGTCAACTTTTAAGTTCAAAAAATATGAACAGGAACATAACACCAAGTATACATGTTGTGTCCAAATATATTTATAACTGATTTAGACCAATTAACATTAACTGAGATTTTACAATGTATTCATCTCAATACATATGGATTCGTTGGGGGCCATAAAAGATAGATATTGCCAAATTACCTGTGGGGCCGTATTAAACCGGAACACAGGCCGCAATTGGCCCGCGGGCCGGACTTTGGACATGCCTGGTCTATACTGTCATGTCGACAAAGCGGCTTGGTCTGTCGACAGAACTGGATGCAGCCTAGACGCTCTTTGTTGACAGTATCTATCGACAAAAGCCTGTAGTCTAGACGTACCCATAGACACATCGGAGGATTGGGCCGAAAGAAATGGGATGAAGTTCAACAAGGACAAGTGTAGAGTCCTGCCCTTGGGACGGAAGAATCCCAAGTATTGGTACAGGCTGGGGACTGACTGGCTAAGTAGCAGTTCTGCAGAAAAGGACCTGGGGGTTACAGTGGATGAGAAGTTGGAGATGAGTCAACAGGGTGCCCTGGCACACACGACCTACAACGAGAAGCTGAGGGATTTGGGTTTGTTTAGTCGATAGAAGAGAAGAGCGAGGGGGGATTTGAGAGCAGCCTTCAACTTCCTGAAGGGAGGTCCCAACAGGATGGAGAGAGGCTGTTCTTAGTGGTGGCAGAACAAGGAGCAACGTTGCAGTGGGGGACGTCGAGGTTGGATCTTAGGAAAAATGATTTCCCAAGGAGAGTGGGGAACCCCTGGGACGGGTTCCCTAGGGGAGTAGTGGAGTCTCCATCCCTAGAGGTGTTTAAGTCCCGGTTTGACCAAGCCCTGGCTGGGTTGATTGAGTTGGGATTGGTCCTGCCTTGGGCAGGGGGCTGGACTTGATGACGCCTGAGGTCTCTTCCAGCCCTGGGTTTCTATGATTCTTTCAAGTACTCGACAGCTGCTCGTCTGTCCCTTCTCCGTCTTCTCTTTACCAAACTAAAGAAGCCCAATTTCTTCCGTCTTCCCTCATGTCGCCTAGACCAATGGTACTCAAACTTTTCGGCACGACGCCCCCTTTTTGAGAAACCCTCACGCCGCGCCTCCCCCCTCCCAAATAGCAGCCAAACTTGAACCAAAAAAAACCAAAAAAGCAAGGGATGGGGGCCGAAAAACAGACCAATGTTTTAAAAAAAAAAAAAAAAAAAAAAAAAAAAAGTTGCCCTTTTAAGAGCAGAGCAGGCATTGCCCTTTTAAGGCAGCCATTTTGAAGTCTGCCCGGGACGCTCCATCCTTTCTCTGTCCCAACATGGATTTTCTGAATTTTTTTTTAACTAGACAGATGGGGCTCTTTCTTCGGAGGGGGCTAGGTCACCTCGTGCCCGCCGTAGAATTTCTTCACACCCTCCCTCCCACCCAGTTTGGGAACCTACGGTCTAGACCTTTCATCATCTGGATTGCTCTTTTCTCGACTTTCTCTCATTTCTCCACCTTGTCCGGGAAATGTGGGGCCCACGACTGGACTTAAAACTCCAATGGAGGCCTAATCGGCGCAGAGCCGAGCAGAAGAACGACGTCTCGTGTCTTGCTCACTACAAGGCCTCCCCGACTCACGTTTGTTTTTGCAACGGCGTCGCCCTGTTGACTCATATTTCGCTTGTGGTTCACTCTCCCCCCCCAGATCTCTTTCTGCCGTACTCCTTCCTAGACAGTCGCTTCCCGTTTTGTAGGTGGGACGCGGATCGTCCCTTCCGAAGCAGAGAACTTCGCATTTGTCCAGGGCAGAGGGATCCAAGCGCCGTACCTTGTGCAGCCCTTTAAATTCGTAGCGCCGGTCCCGGAAGGCCCGCACCGTGTCCACGTAGAAGGAGTTCTCCCGTTGGCAGATGGTGGTGACACGTTCTTCCACCTTGGTGACGTGCAGCTTCTTATAAGCCTTGCGGCAGTAATCTGCGCCAGAGAGATAAAGCTGTTCTACCCACACCCCCACTCTGCCGGCACCCCCAGCATAGGGGGCTGTGTCTGCCCCACAGTGCCTCATAGGCAGTAAGAGCACACACGTTACTGGCCGACATTAGGTTTCAGAGTGAACGCCCATCAGGCATAAATCAGCTGTTCACACGGTAGGCCAATGTTTCTTAAATTTTTTAAGACCGAGGAACCCCAAACACTTTTCTTTTTCATGGGGAACACCAAAGTTTTTTTTTCACCCGACAAAAAAGCAGCCCCCAAAGAAAAGTTGAGGTTTTAAGAAAAAAAAAAAGAGGCTTGGCCTTTTAAGGGCAGCCATTTTGAATTCTGTTCTCTCCACGGCACACCTCCGACTGCCCTGCGGCATACCGGTGTGCCGCGGAACACACTAAAACGCTGGTGTAGGCCGATCTGCCCGCGTTCTCCACCAACTAGAGCAGGGAGCTGTGCCTCGAGGGCGTGGTTCACAACGTAAAGGGGTTGACACTCCGCGCCAAGCACCCAAACGCTGGAGGGGCCCCCCGAAGATGCTGGCGCAACCGTGTCCGACCTGCTAGGCGCTTCTTCTCAAACTTGGCCTGCTCTTCGCGGGACAGCTCGTGAAAGGCCCGGGGCGGGCCGTTCGGGTAGAGCGGCGGCAGCTTCTCCGACTCCAGCTGTTGCTGGATGCGGTGGTACTCGCTACGGCTGGCGGGCACTGCAAGGGAAGGGCAGCCGTGAGCGCGCCGGGGCAGGAGGCGGGGAACAACCGCTCGAGGCCGGCGCGGCGACACTCACTGAATTCCCCTCGCCACTGCCAGGTCATCCGGCGCTGGCAATTGGCACCCGGCTTGTTAAAATCGCAGGCAGCACACGTGGCCTCGTCCACCATCGCCGAAGGCTGGAGAGGGAGGGAGACAGAGAAAGATCAGAGAATCGGGCCTGCGGCTAACCCTGCAGCCTAGACAGCTAGCAGCTTCAGTGCTCTGTCCCCTTAGAGACATCTCTCCTTTTATAGCAACACCAAGACACTGTTGACGTTACCATCCAACATTAGGTTTCAGAGTTAACATCCATCCAGCCAATATTAGGTTTCAGAGTTAACACATGTCCAGCCAACATTGGGCTTCAGAGCTAATGTCCATCCAGCCAACATTAGGTTTCAGAGTTAACGCCAGTCCAGTCTACATTAGGTTACGGGGCTAACACCAATCCAGCCAGCATTAGGCTTCAGAGTTAACACATGTCCAGCCAACATTAGGTTTCGGAGCTAACGCCTGTCCGGCCGGCATTGGGTTTCCGAGTTAGCATGTCCAACCAACAATAGGTTTCAGAGTTAACACATGGCCAGGTAACATTGGGTTTCGGAGCTAACACCCATCCAGCCCACATTAGGTTTCAGAGTTAACACCAGTCCAGTCTACATTAGGTTACGGGGCTAACACCAATCCAGCCAGCATTAGGCTTCAGAGTTAACACAGGCCCAGCTAACATTGGGTTTTGGAGCTAACACCAATCCAGCCATCATTAGGTTTCAGGGCTAACGCCTGGCCAGCCAGCATTAAGTTTCAGAGCTATCGCCTGGCCAGCCAGCATTAGGTTTCAGAGTTAACACCCAATCTGAGCTGAAGTCTATTGACACTGTTTTATAGCAAGCCCTTCCAAACGCCCGCCTCGACCTCAGGGCCCCGCCCTCCTGGCCCGCTACCTACCTGCAGCCTGTTTGTCAGGATGATATTGGGGTACATGGCCCCCACGTCAAGATGGTAGATGAGGGGACACTCAATCCGGTTTGGGATGTCCTTCAAGGAGCTCAGCTTGGCCTTGATTTCATCACACACCTACGGGGAGGGGAGAGAGGCAGAGGCCAGACAGGAGCGGAAGGGGTCACACCACCTTCCCGTGACCACAGAGCGCCCAAGGACCCGGCCTACGAGCCCATGGAAGAGCATGCTTAGGGTGAGCCTCAGGAGACGCAATACCCCCTCGCTTCTGAGGTCGAGTGCGGGACACAACGGCAACGGGGCCAGGAAGGGAAGAGGCGAACTCAAGACCGAAACGGGGAGCTAACACACCTCCAGGAGATGGGCTTGTGCCCCACCCAGAAGCAGGCCAAGGCCCGAGTTACCTCCTGGAGGTTGGTGACCTGATCCAACGGCAAGCCCTCCTCCTCCTCGATAGCGTGCCGAAGCGTCTTCTCCACACGCTGCAGCAGGAAGTCGAAGGCAGCGGGATTCTGGGGGGAGGCGTGGGAAGGGATGGAGTAACAATGAGGCCATCTCCAGCTCTTCTCACCCCCCCTGGTTGGTGGGGACGTAGCTATGGAGCTGTAGATGGGCCCATACAAACCTACAACTCACTCTAGGAGGCATCTCCCTTCCTTGGCTAAGACATACACTACCTAGGAGGAGAACAGAATCCTAGAACACTAGAACGGGAAGGGACCTTGCGAGGTCATCAAGTCCAGTCCCCTGCCCTCCCGGCAGGACCAAGCCCCATCTAGACCACCCCTGGTAGATGTCTACAGAATCATAGAACTGGAAGGGACCTTGAGAGGTCATCAAGTCCAGTCCCCTGCCCTCCTGGCAGGACCAAGACCATCTAGACCATCCCTGGTAGATGTCTACAGAATCATAGAACTGGAAAGGACCTCGAGAGGTCATCAAGTCCCGTCCTCTACTCTCCTAGCAGGACCAAGACCATCTAGACCATCCCTGGTAGATGTCTACAGAATCATAGAACTGGAAGGGACCTCAGGAGGTCATCAAGTCCAGTCCCCTGCCCTCCCGGCAGGACCAAGCCCCATCTAGACCATCCCTGGTAGATGTCTACAGAATCATAGAACTGGAAGGGACCTTGAGAGGTCATCAAGTCCAGTCCCCTGCCCTTCTGGCAGGACCAAGACCATCTAGACCATCCCTGGTAGATGTCTGTGGAATCATAGGACTGGAAGGGACCTCGAGAGGTCATCAAGTCCCGTCCTCTACTCTCCCAGCAGGACCAAGCCCCATCTAGACCATCCCTGGTAGATGTCTACAGAATCATAGAACTGGAAGGGACCTTGAGAGGTCATCAAGTCCAGTCCCCTGCCCTTCTGGCAGGACCAAGACCATCTAGACCATCCCTGGTAGATGTCTGTGGAATCATAGGACTGGAAGGGACCTCGAGAGGTCATCAAGTCCCGTCCTCTACTCTCCTAGCAGGACCAAGACCATCTAGACCATCCCTGGTAGATGTCTACAGAATCATAGAACTGGAAGGGACCTCAGGAGGTCATCAAATCCAGTCCCCTGCCCTCCCGGCAGGACCAAGCCCCATCTAGACCATCCCTGGTAGATGTCTACAGAATCAAAGAACTGGAAGGGACCTCGAGAGGTTATCAAGTCCCGTCCTCTACTCTCCTGGCAGGACCAAACCTCATCTAGACCATCCCTGATAGATGTCTACAGAATCATAGACCTGGAAGGTACCTCAGGAGGTCATCAAGTCCAGTCCCCTGCCCCTCACAGCAGGACTGAGCATCGTCTAGACCAGGGGTTCTCAAACTCGGTGATACCGCGACCCCACTTTAAGTTGCTCGCAACTCCCGAGGGGGTCGGGACCCACAGTTTGAGAAACGCGGGTCTAGACCATCCCTGGTAGATGTCTGCAGAATCACAGGACACTAGAAATGGAAGGGACCTCGAGAGGTCAAGTCCAGTCCCCTGCCTAACGGTAGGACCAAGCACCATCTGGACCATCCCTGGTAGATGTCTACAGAATCATAGAACTGGAAGGGATCTTGAGAGGTCATCAAGTCCCGTCCCCTACTCTCTTGGCAGGACCAAGCCCAATCTAGACCATCCCTGGTAGATGTTTACGGAATCATAGAACTGGAAGAGACCTCAAGAGGTCATCATGTCCAATCCCCTGCCCTCACGGCAGGACTAAGCCCCATCTAGACGAGTGTTTCTCAACTTTTTTTGAAAAAGGAGTACTTCATACAAAACACAACAAAAATTGAAAACTGTAGCTACTGGGGGTACTTATAGACACGCAACATTTTTTTCTACCGTTGCAACACATTTGTTGAAACGACTTCATCGTAGCCAGGCAGGCGATGAAATTTTGAGGTGTAAAAAGTACTAAAGTAAGAAAGCACTGTAAAACGTAAAACAAAGTCAGTTTTCTCCAAATTTCAGTTGTGGTGACGTACACCCCAGACTTCTCTCGAGTACCCCTAAGGGTACTCGTATCACTGGTTGAGAAACACCGGTCTAGACCAACCCTGGTCGATATCTATCCACCCTGCTCTTCCATATCTCCAGCAATGGAGTTTCCACAACCTCCCTCGGCAACTTACTCCCGTTTTCCACCACCCGGATAGATAAAAATGTCTTCCTAACTTCCAACCTAAACGTCCATTGTTGCAATTTCAGCCCGATGTTTCTTGTCCTATCCTCAGAGGCCCCGAACAATTTTTCCTCCTTGTGAACCCTCGTCGGTACAGGTAGTCCCCGACTTATGAATGCATCGACGTACGACCACCCGCCCTTACGACCCACCTCCCGGACAGCCGGTCCCCGACTTTCGAACAGCGCGCCGCGCTTACGAACAGCGCGGTGTCCCATTTCAACGAATGGAGTCCGACTCCCGAACCGATCGCGTTCCGACCAAGTGTTTGGTACGTAACGCGTTCGTCAGGCGGGGACTCTCTGTACTTGAAAACGGCTCTCGCGTCCCAGGGTCTAGCTCAGCGTTTCTTAAACGTTTTAAGACTGAGGGAATACCAATTTTTTTTTTTATACGGGACAAAGATTTTTTGCTGCGCGCAAAAAAAAAAAAATCGCCTGTCCCTTTAAGGGCGGCCATTTTGAACTCCGGGGAACACCTCCAACTGCCTCACAGCAGGAAACACAGTTTAAGAAACACTGATCTAGCGGCACCAAAGGGGATGGGGGCTTCTCATCCCCCAGCGAGGCCAGCTGGAAAGCCACACCCCCCGGGCGTGCATTCGGGACTGTAGGTAGGGCGTGGAGGAGGACAGGAGGTTGTGTGGGGTGCTGAGGGGACAGGAAGACAGGCGCTGCCCAGGGTGGCCGACTGTAGGGTTCACTCCGATGCTGTGAAGTCCCGAATCCCAGCATTCCCTTTGGGTTGGCTCCGTCTCCGTTCCTTTCCTAACAAGGTTTTTTGGCTCCGTCTGGATTCCGACGCCCAGGTCCGCAAGATCCCAACCCAACCGAAAATTAAGGAGGAAGAACGACTACACCCCACCGCCCCCCCGGAGAAGGGGAGAGCGCGTCCTGGCGCGCACCATTTTAAAGCGGCAGGGGATGTCGCTGCGGAAAACCCCCGACTCCAGCGCCTCCACGTGGCCGCCCACGTAGGTCTCCGAGTCCAGCACGTGCCCGTCGTCCGTGAGCTTGTTGAACTCCTGCTCCTGCTTGTTGGGGAAGATGATGTTGGCGTGGTAGGCTTGCACCATGAGCAGCGCCTCGCACAACGTCCCGGAGCCTTTCCGGAGCACCTGGCGGGGGGAGGAGACAGGCAAAATCGACACGGGGCTGTAGTGATGTTCGGGAGTGGTCGCATGCGCACGGACACGGCTTCCCGGTGGCGAAGTGTGCGGACGTGCCAGCGCCACCTCTCCCTGCATCACCAGGGCTCGTGCGAGACATCGCAACTGCCTGCGTCACCAGTATTAGTGCAAGGGCAGGAAACGTCCTCACGACTGGTAGTACAAGCAGCTTCCCTCGGGGTAAAGATCAAAACCCTGCCAGCTGAAGACGGATCTCCAGGTCTCCTGGACACCCACCACCAATGTTCCCTCTCGTTATTGCCATCTGCACGTGGAATAAATTTTGTTGCGTGCACCAAGGTGCAAGTAGAAGTGCATCACCACAGAAACGCAGCTCTGGGCACTCTACCAATTCGTCAGGCGGCACCTGAATCTCTCCTGGGCGCCCACCACCAATGTCCTCTCTCGTTTTTGCCATCGGCGCGCGGAATAAATTTTGTTGTGTGCACCATGCCGCACACGGACATACACCATCCATAGACACACAGCAGTGGGCACTCTACCAACCATCCAAGCAGCACCTGAATCTCTCCTCAGCGCCCACCACCAATGTTCCCTCTCGTTATTGCCATCTGCACGTGGAATAAATTTTGTTCCATGCACCAAAGTGAAGACAGAAGTGCACCACCCATAGAAATACAGCTATGGACACTAGCAATGAGCCGCGGTGCACCTGAATCTCTCTAGGGGAGCCACCCTGCCAGCTGGAGACCGATCTGCAGGTCTCCTGGACACCCACCACCAATGTTCCCTCTCGTTATTGCCATCTGCACGTGAAATAAATTTTGTTGCGTGCACCAAGGTGCAAGCAGAAGTGCACCACCACAGAAACGCAGCTCTGGGCACTCTACCAATCCGTCAGGCGGCACCTGAATCTCTCCTGGGCGCCCACCACCAATGTCCTCTCTCGTTTTTGCCATCGGCGCGCGGAATAAATTTTGTTGCGTGCACCAAGATGCAAGCAGAAGTGCACCACCAGAGAAACGCAGCTCTGGGCACTCTACCAATCAGTCGGGCGGCACCTGAATCTCTCCTGGGCGCCCACCACCAATGTTCCCCGTCGTTTTTGCCATCAGCGCGCGGAATAAATTTTGTTGCGTGCACCAAGGTGCAAGCAGAAGTGCACCACCACAGAAACGCAGCTCTGGGCACTCTACCAATCAGTCGGGCGGCACCTGAATCTCTCCTGGGCGCCCACCACCAATGTCCTCTCTCGTTTTTGCCATCGGCGCGCGGAATAAATTTTGTTGCGTGCACCAAGCTGCAAGCAGAAGTGCACCCGCACAGAAACGCAGCTCTGGGCACTCTACCAATCAGTCGGGCGGCACCTGAATCTCTCCTGGGCGCCCACCACCAATGTCCTCTCTCGTTTTTGCCACCTGCGCATGGAATAAATTTTGTTGCGTGCACCAAGGTGCAAGCAGAAGTGTACCCGCACAGAAACGCAGCTCTGGCCACCCTACCAAGCAGTCGGGCGGCACCCGAATCTCTCCTAGGTGGCCGCCCTAGCGCTCAGCAGAGCGGGAACGCTGCCCCAACTCACCTCGTCGGGCTCCATGGGGATGATGGTGCACAGGGCGAAGATGAAAGGGTGCACGTACTTCATGTACATGTAGTAGGTCGCGACAGCGTCCGACACCGAGTACGTGGCCAGGGTCTGCCGGGGGAACAGGCGGATGAATTCAGCGGCGCGGCGGACACGGAGCCTTCCCCGCCACATCGGAGGCGGCCCCTTCGCCACCGGTGAACGACCGTGGAACTCGCCACGGCGCCCGGACGGATCCCGCGTCCGGCGATATCGCCCCAGGCCCGTCTCCCGTTACCTGCGGCTCTTCCGTCGCCATCCGGCACATCTCCTCGGGGTCCAGCTCCACCGGGTCGTAGCCCAGCTTGGCTTTGGCTGCCGCTTTGAGGTTGTGGCTTCCCACCGGCAGGTAGCTGTCTCTCTTCACCCACCTGAGAGGAACAACCGTCAGGCCGGGCTGTGTTCGAAAACACGAGCCGGCCCGATCCCGGGAAACGGCGCGTCGGTCCCCAGCCCTCCGACTTTCCCCCAGAGCCAGGAGGGGAAGGGACGGGGTGCCCGGGTACCTCAGACAGTCCATGTGGATGCACTGCGAGGCTTTGTACTCCCCTTGGTTGTCCTTCTGGAACCCAATCTCGTTGTACATATTCAGCCCGTGCGCGGCGGCTCGGGTCTCCACAAACGGCCTGGGGAGAACATAAGAACGGCCGTACTGGGTCAGACCAAAGGTCCATCTAGCCCAGTAGCCTGTCTGCCGACAGTGGCCAGCACCAGGTGCCCCAGAGAGGGTGGACCGAAGACAATGATCAAGCGATTTGTCTCCTGCAGCAAGGAGTTCCGCTGGTTGTGCACGGGGCGCCGAAAAACCAGCCTTTTGTTTGGGTTCAGCCTATTCACGTCATTGGCTGATGCCTAGTTCTTAGGTGAGGGGAACACGTTTCCTTGGGCACTTTCTCCTGGACGCGGAGCTGCCAAATCAAGCTTTTTCATCTCATCCGCATGGCCGTTCTTGTCTCGTGCCATCCTTCTCCCGCCTCTGACAAACAGAGGCCAGGGACCCCATTTCTATCCCCTGGCTAATAGCCTTTTATGGACCTAACCTTCATGAAATTATCTAGCTTCTCTTTAAACTCTGTAATAGTCCTAGCCTTCACAGCCTCCTCCGGCGAGGAGTTCCACAGGTTGACTACACGCTGTGTGAAGACAAACAGAAGCTAGGGACACCATTTCTATCCCCTGGCTAATAGCCTTTTATGGACCTAACCTCCATGAAATTATCTAGCTTCTCTTGAAACTCTATTATAGTCCTAGCCTTCACAGCCTCCTCCGGCGAGGAGTTCCACAGGTTGACAACACGCTGTGTGAAGAAGAACTTTCTTTTATTCGTTTTAAACCTGCTCCCCATTCATTTCATTTGGTGTCCTCTAGTTCTTCTATTTAGGGAACTAATAAATAACTTTTCTTTATCCGCCCTCTCCACACCACTCATGATTTTATAGACCTCTATCGTATCCCCCCGCAGTTGCCTCTTTTCGAAACTGAAAAGTCCCCATTGCTTTAACCTCTCCTCATATGGGAAGGAGGAAAGGGGAGATTAGTCGGGAGGTGACGCCGACCTTCGTCCCCCAGAGAAGAGCGCTCGGAGGGAGGAGACGCCGACCCTCGCAGAGAGGAGACGCTGACCCTCGGCCCCCAGAGAAGGGCGCTCGGAGGGAGGAGACGCCGACCCTCGCAGAGAGGAGACGCTGACCCTCGGCCCCCAGAGAAGGGCGCTCGGAGGGAGGAGACGCCGACCCTCGCAGAGAGGAGACGCCGACCCTCGGCCCCCAGAGAAGGGTGCTCGGAGGGAGGAGACGCCGACCCTCAGCCCCCAGAGAAGGGCGCTCGGAGGGAGGAGACGCCGACCCTCGCAGAGAGGAGACGCTGACCCTCGGCCCCCAGAGAAGGGCGCTAGGAGGGAGGCGACGCCGACCCTCGTCCCCGGGAGATGGGCGCTCGGAGGGAGGCGACGCCGACCCTCGTCCCCGGGAGATGGGCGCTCGGAGGGAGGCGACACCGACCCTCGGAGAGAGGAGACGCCGACCCTCGTCCCCCAGAGAAGGGCGCCCGGAGGGAGGCGACGTCGACCCTCGGAGAGAGGAGACACCGACCCTCGTCCCCCGGAGAAGGGTGCCCGGAGGGAGGCGACGCCGACCCTCGCAGAGAGGAGACGCCGACCCTCGTCCCCCGGAGAAGGGCGCCCAGAGGGAGGCGATGTCGACCCTCGCAGAGAGGAGACGCCGACCCTCGTCCCCCGGAGAAGGGCGCCCGGAGGGAGGCGACGTCGACCCTCGGAGAGAGGAGACACCGACCCTCGTCCCCCGGAGAAGGGCGCCCGGAGGGAGGCGACACCGACCCTCGTCCACCTGGAGAAGGCCTTTCACACCTGGTGGGTTTTCCCGACACGGAAGTCAGAGCTCCGCCCAGTCCCCTCCCCTTCCCAGACGTTGGGGCCTGGATGCCCCTCGGCACAGCGACTCTCTGGGGGCAGGACTCCCCAGGGAAACAAAGGCAGAGGACACAGCCGCCTACCAGCTCCCGGCTGACTTCTCCCCTACGGCGTCCCCTTACCAGTCAAAGAAGTCCCCGTTGTACGTGACCATGATGGTGGGTTTGGTCTCTTGGACGTGCTCAAACCACCTCTGGATTAAGCGGGCCTGGATTTCGGAGAAAAGCGAGACCTGTGGCTACAACGTCACCTGCCCGCTCCCACCCTCTGCTCCTCTTGCAGGCCCTGAGCAGCCGCAGCCCGACCCCACGCCGGGAAGAAAAGCGACTCAGGCGCCGTGATGACATTGTCCGGCCCCAAGGAAGCAGCGTGGTGCCTCCCGGCCGGCTTAGAGCCGGGAGGGCGACAGGGAACAAGACGGATTTCGGCTGCCCCAGCTCACCTCGTCGGGCTCGTTAAAGACGCAAAAGGGCCCCTCGTACTCCGGCTTGGGCGTAAACTCAAAATCTTCAATGTCCTCCGAGACGATCTCCCGGTTTGTGATCAGGTAGCCCTGGGAGGAGGCAAAGCAGAAGAATTAGCGGACGGGTGCCGTGTCCTCAGAACAGCTCCGGCGCCCAGAGATGGGGAGTCACCAGGGCCTGGATTTTGGGGAGTCACCAGGGCCTGGATTTTGGGGAGAGGGCAGCCCAGAGACACGCCAGGTTGGCAGGCAACATCTCCGCCCTACCTGGCCATCAACCATGTAGGAGATCATCATGATCTGGTCCGTCTCCGCGTCGGGGAACTTCAGGGGCAGCTTGGTGGTTTCGATGTCGAAGGCCAGCACCACCGGGTCCTGAAAAAGACCCGAGCCGAGCAGCTCAGCACGGGCGCCTGGCTCCGCGCTGCCAGCCGGATGACGGGAGGCAGACAGACCGCCGGTCAATCCAAGCAGCCGGTAGAAAGAGGCGAGTCCGAAACAAAAGTCCACGTAGCACAGGCTGGTAGGTGGGAGGTCTGAGGCCTAGATAGGTAGGTAGGAGGCGTAAGGGCTAGGTAGGACTAGGGCCTTGGCAGGTAGGTAGAAGGCCTAGGTAAGAGACTGGAGGCCTAGGTAGGAGGTCTTACACCTCAGGCCTAGGTAGGTGGGACGTCTGAGACATAAGGCCTGAGGCATAAGACCTAGGTAGGTGGAAGGCCGGAGGCCTAGGTAGATTGGTAGGCTGGTAAGTAGGAGGCCTGAGGCCTAGGTAAGAAGGAGACCTGAGGCGTGAGGCCTAGGTAGGTAGGCCTGAGGTCTTGGTTGGTAGGTAGATAGGTAGGAGGCGTGAGGCCTAGGTAGAAAGGAGACCTGAGGCGCAAGGCCTAGGTAGGAGGCCTAGGTAGGCAGGCCTGAGGCTTAGGTAGGTGAGAGGCCTAGGTAGGAAGGAGGCCTAGGTAGGTAGACATGAAGTTTTGATTGGTAGGTAGGTAGGCTGGAGGCCTTGTTAGGTAGGTAGGCAGGTAGGTAGGAAGGAGGCCTAGGTAGGTAGACTGGAGGTCTTGGTTGGTAGGTAGGTAGGAAGGAGGCCTAGATAGGTAGACCTGAGGTCTTGGTTGGTAGGTAGGTAGGCTGGTAGGTAGGAAGGAGGCCTAGACAAGTAGACCTGAGGTCTTGGTTGGTAGGAGGCCTGAGGCGTAAGGCCTAGGTAGGAAGGAGGCCTAGGTAGGTAGACCTGAGGTCTTGGTTGGTAGGTAGGTAGGCCGGTAGGTAGGAAGGAGGCCTACATAAGTAGACCTGAGGTCTTGGTTGGTAGGTAGGTAGGCCGGAGGCCTTGGTAGGTATGTAGGCCAGTAGGTAAGAAGGAGGCCTAGATAAGTAGACCTGAGGTCTTGGGTGGTAGGTAGGTAGACCGGTAGGTAGGAAGGAGGCCAAGGTAGGTAGACCTGAGGTCTTGGGTGGTAGGTAGGTAGACCGGTAGGTAGGAAGGAGGCCAAGGTAGGTAGACCTGAGGTCTTGGTTGGTAGGTAGGCAGGCAGGAGGCCTTGGTAGATAGGTAGACCGGTAGGTAAGAGGCCTGAGGCCTAGGTAGGAAGGAGACCTGAGGTGTAAGGCCTAGGTAGGCGGCCTAGGTAGGTAGGCCAGAGGCCTTGGTAGGTAGGTAGGCCAGAGGCCTTGGTAGGTAGGTAGGCCGGCCTGAGGCCTAGGTAGGTGGAAGGCCTGAGGTGTGAGGCCTAAGTAGGAAGGAGGCCTAGGTAGGTAGGCCTGAGGTCCTGGTAGGTAGGCCAGCCTGAGGCCTAGGTAGGTGGGAGGCCTGAGGTGTGAGGCTTAGATAGGTAGACCTGAGGTCTTGGTTGGTAGGTAGGTAGGAGGCCTGAGGTGTAAGGCCTAGGTAGGCCGGCAGGTAGACCTGAGGCATTGGTAGGTAGGCAGACCAGTAGGTAGGTAGGTCCTGAGGTCTTGGTAGGTAGGTAGATAGGAGGCCTGAGGCGTAAGGCCTAGGTAGGTGGCCTAGGTAGGTAGGTAGGCCAACCTGAGGCCTAGGTAGGAGGCCCAGCTAACAACACTCAAGACTTCACTAACATGAAGCGAGCCGAACCGGACACAAACAGGCCCGAGATGGCAAACCCCGAATTGGCCACAGGCGCAGGTGTCACCCAGTCACTGGTACGAGGTACTGGCTGGAAAACAGTCGTTGGGCATGGGTTGAAAGCCCAGTCCGGAAGGATGGTACCACCCCCTCGTCAAAAGGACCACCCGCTCCCTACAGGTAAAAGGGACACACCGACCCACAATCAGAACAGGGTCTAACACGACAACAGGCTGGACAGAGAGGGTGTAATCAAGTCACCCGGTGACGGGTGGCTTCTAGGCAACGTCAGAGGGTGACACAGCAGGAGTGAGGTGTACTTTGTTTGTACCTGTACGTAAGGTTGTATTTTGAAGAGGGTGTCTTTGTCCGGCATTTTCGGGGGTACATTCACATAGTGGTTCCGGGGTACATACACATAGTGGTGCGGTACAGTCTGACAGTGACCATTGTACTTCGTTGGACAACACACCTGGCTGGGCGCCTTGATTTTTGTGGCCGACGGGGGCGCTCCCGGTGT
Source organism: Pelodiscus sinensis (assembly GCF_049634645.1). Taxonomy (NCBI): domain Eukaryota; kingdom Metazoa; phylum Chordata; order Testudines; family Trionychidae; genus Pelodiscus; species Pelodiscus sinensis. The sequence continues at coordinate 4,780,848 of NC_134725.1, read as the reverse complement.
CTGTTGCGTGGACGACTCACACAAAGCCAACGCAACGCACAGGAGGAACCCACCCACGCACCGCTGAACGGTGACCACCGATCTGTCAGGTCTCCGTAACGGTGACATCCGACTGCTACAGAGCCCACCCCGGCACCATGGAGATTGTGAGCCGGTGGTAGGCGATGGAAAAGGCCACCATCTCCTGAGAGAAGCCAACTTCACGCAAACGATAACGAACCACCGATTAGCTCCCCTCCCGAATCGGGGTACTCACCGGGCGCTCCACCAGGTCATCCCGGCGGGTGATCTCCGGAGGGTACGCGCTGCCCCGGTAGCGGACGTTGTACCAATGCGCCTACCACAACGGGAGAATTAGGAGAAGCGAAATATCACCATCGCCTCTACCCTCCCGGCCCACCGGCTTCCTCACTCACCACGTGGATCTTCAGGTCGATGGACAGACGGATGTGGTAGGGCACATCGTACTCCCGCATGTCCACTATGTTGTCCATCTGGTTGATGGTCTTCTTCGAGGGCCCCTCTTCATCCATGGTCAGGCTGCCACCGATCAGAGCGCTGAAAAGAGCGGAGAAAAGCACGGTCCCAGGACAGGTCTTAGGCCCGGAAGAGAAGAAACAAAGCAGCAGCTCTAGGTAGCCGGTTGAAAAACGAAAGGCCGTTTTTCTTCCCGCAGCGCACCGTTGACCTGCGGAACTCCTCGCCACAGGATGTGGGGGAAGACCAGGGAAAGCACGGTCGCAGGACAGGTCTTAGGATCGGAAGAGAAGAAACAATGAAAAAGCAGCTCTAGGAAGCAAGTTGAAAAACGAAAGGCCATTTTTCTTCCTGCAGCGCACCGTTAACCTGCGGAACTCCTCGCCACAGGATGTGGGGAAGACCAGGGAAAGCACGGTCACAGGACAGGTCTTTGGCCCGGAAGAGAAGAAACAATGAAGAAGCAGCTCTAGGAAGCAAGTTGAAAAACGAAAGAGCATCGTTCTTTCCTCAGCGCACCGTTAACCTGCGGAACTCCTCGCCACAGGATGTGGGGAAGACCAGGAAAAACACCGTCACGGGACAGGCCTTAGGCCCGGAAGAGAAGAAATAGCTCCAGGTAGCAGGCTGAAAGGACAGGTCTTAAGCCCGGAAGAAACAATGAAGCAGCAGCTCTAGGTAGCAGGCTGAAAAATTCAGGGCCGGCCCACAACATTTTGGCACCGGAGGCAGGGAGCTCAAATGATGCCACCATGACCCCTCACTTGGGCCAAAACTTGGAAAAGTCCCTTGTGCCCTCCTTCCTCCAGCACAGCACTCCACCATCTCTGCGCATCCAGGAGCGGAGAGAATACATCTGCACCGGCAGCAGACACAAATTTCTACACTCTGGGGCTTAGTGGTGGCCCCCCTCCCCCCGCCCACAGCCTGGCACACGAGGCAGCCACTTCAGTTCACCTCATGGTAGGACCGGCCCTGGAAAAAAAACGAAAAGCCATTTTTCCTCCCGCAGCGCACCGTTAACCTGCAGAACTCCTCGCCAGAGGATGTGGGGAAGACCAGGAAAAACACAGTCACAGGACAGGTCTTAGGCCCGGAAAAGAAGAAACAATGAAAAAGCAGCTCTAGGAAGCAAGTTGAAAAACGAAAGGCCATTTTCCTTCCCGCCGTGCACCGTTAACCTGCGGAACTCCTCGCCAGAGGATGTGGGGAAGACCAGGGAAAGCACGGTTACAGGACAGATCTTAGGCCCGGAAGAGAAGAAACAATGAAGCAGCAGCTCTAGGAAGCAAGTTGAAAAAGGAAAGACCATTGTTCTTTCCTCAGCGCACCGTTAACCTGCGGAACCCCTCGCCACAGGATGTGGGGAAAACCAGGAAAAACACAGTCACAGGACAGGTCTTAGGCCCAGAAAAGAAGAAACAATGAAAAAGCAGCTCTAGGAAGCAAGTTGAAAAACGAAAGGCCATTTTCCTTCCCGCCGTGCACCGTTAACCGGCGGAACTCCTCGCCAGAGGAAGTGGGGGAAACCAGATCTTTCACGGGGTTCAATTAAGAGCTAGATAGATTTGTGGCCGATAGATCGATCTATGGCCATTCGCACCAACAGATGCAAGAGTAGGCACCGGTGACAACACATCCCTCCTAATCCAACGTCTACCTGGACAGCATGGTCGTGTAGGTGTCGCTCGCCTGGTCTCGTTCCCGGTTCTTCTTCACAGCGGGCGAGATCTCCCTCCGCACCTTCACCAGGTCATCCACCGTGTTGAAGGACAGTTGGATGTAGCTCCGCTTGAGGCCCACCAGGTGATTGGGCTGCGAAGGGACAAGACGGACCAATGAGGAAAAAAGAGCAGGACTAGGGGGGAGGGATCGTACCGGCGAGAAGCGACTGAGGAAGAACAGAAGAACGGCCGTACTGAGTCGGACCAAAGATCCAACCAGCCCAGTATCCTGTCTGCCGACAGTGGCCAGGTGTCCCAGCGGGAGTGAACCGAACAGGAAATCAAGCGATCTCTCTCCTGCCGTCCATCTCCACCCTCTGACGCACAGAGGCTACAGACGCCGTTCCTTACCCATCCTAATCGCCATTCATGGACTTAACCGCCATGAATTTATCGAGCTCTTTTTTAAACCCTGTTCTCGTCCGAGCCTTCACAACCTCCTCCGGCGAGGAGTTCCACAGATTGATCATATGCTGTGTGAAGAACTTCATTTCATTTGGTTTAAACCTGCTGCCCGTTCGTTTCATCGGGTGGCCCCGAGTTCTTATATTATGGAAACACGTAAATAACGTTTCCTTATTCGCTTTCTCCACACCGCTCATGATTTTATAGACCTCTATCCCATCCCTTCTTAGTCTCCTCTTTTCCAAGTCTTTTTCATCTCTCCTCCGATGGGACCCGTTTCAAACCCCAAATCGTTTTTAGTGGTCCTTCTCTGAACCGTTTCTAATGCCAGTAGATCTTTATGGAGATGAGGAGACCACATCTGTACGCAGTATTCCAGATGTGGGCGCACCATGGATTTATATAAGGATAATACGATATTCTCCGTCTTATTCTCTATCCCTTTTTTTAACAATTCCTCACATCCTGTTTGCTTTTTTGACGGCCGCTGCCCACGGCGTGGACGTCTCCAGAGAACTATCCACGATATTCTCCGTCTTATTCTCTCTCTCTTTTTTTAACGATTCCTCACATCCTGTTTGCTTTTTTGACGGCCGCTGCCCACGGCGTGGACGTCTCCAGAGAACTATCCACGATATTCTCTGTCTTATTCTCTATCCCTTTTTTATCGATTCCTCACATCCTGTTTGCTTTTTTGACGGCCGCTGGCCACGGCGTGGACGTCTCCAGAGAACTATCCACGATATTCTCCGTCTTATTCTCTAGCCCTTTTCCTCACATCCTGTTTGCTTTTTTGACGGCCGCTGCCCACGGCGTGGATGTCTCCAGAGAACTATCTACGATATTCTCCGTCTTATTCTCTATCCCTTTTTTTAACGATTCCTCACATCCTGTTTTCTTTTTTGACGGCCGCTGGCCACGGCGTGGATGTCTCCAGAGAACTATCCACGGTATTCTCCGTCTTATTCTCTAGCCCTTTTCCTCACATCCTGTTTGCTTTTTTGACGGCCGCTGGCCACGGCGTGGACGTCTCCAGAGAACTATCCACGATATTCTCCGTCTTATTGTCTATCCCTTTTCCTCACATCCTGTTTGCTTTTTTGACGACCGCTGCCCATGTCGTGGATGTCTCCAGAGAACTATCCACGATATTCTCCATCTTATTCTCTATCCCATTTTTTAACGATTCCTCACATCCTGTTTTCTTTTTTGATGGCTGCTGCCCACGGCGTGGACGTCTCCAGAGAACTATCCACGATATTCTCCGTCTTATTCTCTCTCTCTTTTTTTAACGATTCCTCACATCCTGTTTGCTTCTTTGACAGCCGCTGCCCACAGCGTGGACGTCTCCAGAGAACTATCCACGATATTCTCCGTCTTATTCTCTATCCCATTTTTTAACGATTCCTCACATCCTGTTTGCTTTTTTGATGGCCGCTGCCCACGGCGTGGACATCTTCGGAGAACTATCGGTGACAATGCCAAGATCTCTTTCCTGATTCGTTCTGGCTAAATTAGCCCCCATCTTATTATATGTATAGTTTGGGTTATTTTTTTCCCCAATGTGCGTTATTTTACATTTATCCACATTAAAGGACTTGTACCGCCCAGGTGATGGGGGGTTAATTGAGCCACAACTCATCAGGAAAAAGATCTGGGCATCATCATGGAGAGTTCTTTGAAGACGTCCACGCCGTGGGCAGCAGCAGTCAAAAAAGCCAACAGGATGCGAGGAATCATTAACAAAGGGATCGAGAATACGACAGAAAAGATCTTATTGCCTCTATGTAAAACCATGGGACGCCCACATCTGGAATCTGGCGTACAGATGTGGTTGCCTCCTCTCCAAAAAGAGACGCTAGCATTGGAAAAGATTCCGAGAAGGGCAACTAAAATAATTTGGGGTTCGGAACGGGTCCCATCTGAGGAGAGATTAAAGAGATGGGGACTTCTCGGCTTGGAAAAGAGGAGACCGAGAAGGGGACAGGATAGAGTCTATAAAATCGTGAGTGGGGTGGAGAAAGCGAATAAGGAAAAGTTATTGACTTGTTCCCATAATATAAGAACTCGGAGCCACCTAATGAAATTAATGGGCAGCAGGTTTAAAACAAATCAAAGGAGTTCTTCACACAGCGCACAGTCAACCTGTGGAACTCCTCGCTGGAGGATGTGAAGGCTAAGACTTTACCAGGGTTCAAAAAAAGAGGGAGATAAATTCATGGAGGTTAAGTCCATCAATGGCTATTAGCCAGGATGGGCAGGAATGGTGTCCCTAGCTTCCGTTTGTCAGAGAATTGGTGGCAGCGGTGGGATTACTTGATGATTCCCTGGTTCCCTCTCTTTGGGGCATCTGGCAGTGGCCCCTGTCGGCAGACAGGACACTGGACTGGATGGACCTTTGGTCTGACCCAGTCTGGCCGTTCTTACGTGAGAAGGGACCACAGAGGAGGCTGAGATATTCGTGGCCAGGCTGAGGGACAGGTGACTCACCAAGTCGAGATCTTCTTTGGGAACCGTTTCCAGCTTCGCAATTTTTCCTTGGTACTTCTTGGAGAGGAAGGAGGAGACTTCTCGCTCGCAGCCCTGCCAAGAGACGGGCATGTCACTTTTCTTTAAGGAAACATTTTTTCCCCCCCCGGTTGGCTCGTACGCACGTGGCCAAAAATCAGCATTTATCGATAAAACCGTAATCCTTGGACGTCCATTGTAGCGCTGGATTTCTGTCTCCCGGCCAGGACCCCTCTCAAGCGACTGTGCCCCAACCTAATTCACACCCCTCCACGTTCTCCACCACATGCGACCCCCCCCCCAGCCCGGCGTGGGGCCACCCCCCGACGTCCACACCCACCTTCCGGGTTGCGATGTAGAAGTATGGTTTGTAGGGCAGCGCCACCTAGAAAAAAAAGCAGAGACAGTCGGGGGGCAAGACAGGAGACAGCCGGGGGTAGGACGGGAGACCTGTAGTTCAGCACAACCGCCGGTTACGTGGTAGCCGGTCCGACTCACCTTAAACCGGCTCCCGTCGTCCTGGATGAAGTAGTAGTCGACACAGCTGACCAAGCGTTTGTCGTCGTCCAGCGTCTCGGTCTGAGGGGGAGAGTGTGTGTCAGAGACCCCCCCCCGCCCTGCCGGCACAGCACCCCGCTCTCTGTCCCCCCCCGGATCTCCTCGCGCCCCAGCGACTGTCCCTCGCCCCCCCCGGATCTCCTCGCGCCCCAGCGACTCTCCTTCGCCCCCCCCGGATCTCCTCGCGCCCCAGCGACTGTCCCTCGCTCCCCCCGGATCTCCTCCCGCCCCAGCGACTCTCCCCCGCCCCCCCCGGATCTCCTCCCGCCCCAGCGACTCTCCCTCGCCCCCCCCGGATCTCCTCCCGCCCCAGCGACTCTCCCTCGCCTCCCCCGGATCTCCTCCCGCCCCAGCGACTCTCCCTCGCTCCCCCCCCCGGATCTCCTCCCGCCCCAGCGACTCTCCCCCGCCCCCCCCGGATCTCCTCACGCCCCAGCGACTCTCCCCCGCCCCCCCGGATCTCCTCCCGCCCCAGCGACTCTCCCTCGCCCCCCCCCCCGGATCTCCTCCCGCCCCAGCGACTCTCCCTCGCCCCCCCCCGGATCTCCTCCCGCCCCAGCGACTCTCCCTCGCCCCTCCCCGGATCTCCTCCCGCCCCAGCGACTCTTCCTCGCCCCCCCGGATCTCCTCCTGCCCCAGCGACTCTCCCCCGCCCCTCCCCGGATCTCCTCCCACCCCAGCGACTCTCCCTCGCCCCCCCCCGGATCTCCTCCCGCCCCAGCGACTCTGCCCCCTCCCCGCCCCCCTTATCTCCACACGCCCCAGTGACTCTCCCCCCTCCCCCGGATCTCCCCGCGCCCCAGTGACTGGCCCCCCTCCCCGGATCTCCTCAGGCCCCAGCAAGTGGCCCCCACCCCCAGGAATCTCCTCCCACCGCAGTGACCTGCCCCCTCCCCGGGAAACTCCTCTCCCCCCCCACCACTCCCACGCGCCTACAGGGTGCATGTTGATCAGCCAGCCGGTCTTCTCCCCCGGCTCCTTGAGGCGCTCGAAGCCGAACTGGGCGTCCAGCCGGTCGGTGCGCTGGCTGCGCTCCAGGCGCTTGAGGGCGGAGAGCGAGGAGCCATCGTCCCTGCAGGGAGCAGCCCGTCAGCCGGGGCAGGGCTGCCCGGGGGGGGGGGGGTCGCGTGTGGGGGGGAGGGCCGACGGAAGGGGGCGTGGCTGAGTGGGCAGACAGAGGAGGGGCGGGGCTGAACCGTGGGGAGGGGGCTGGAGGGGCGGGAAGAGGCGTGACTGGGATATGGGGCACGGCTGGGGGTGCAGGCAGGGGAAGGGGCCGTGGCCAGAGGATGGGGGGCCCTTGTGAGGGGCATGGCTGTGGGTGGTGGAAGGGGTGGGGCTGGGGGGGCTGGAAGGGGAGTTCAGGGGCCATTTGGAGGGGGCGTGGCCGGAGTTTGGGGGTTATTGGGAGGGGGTGTGGCTGGAGTGCAGGAGGGGGAGTGGCTAGGGTATGGGGGCTGTCGGGAGGGGGCGTGGCTAAGGGTGTGGGAGGGGGCGCAGTCGGGATGGGGGGGTGAGGCTAAGAACACGGGAGGGGGAGGAGGTGTGGCCGGGGTATGGGAGCCATTGGGGGGCGTGGCTAAGGGTGTGGGATGGGGAGGGGGTGTGGCTGAGGGTGCGGGACAGGGCGTGGCCAGGGCATGTGGGGGGGCTGTTGGGAGGGGGTGTGGCTAGGGGGGAGAGTGGGAGTGGCCACTGGGAGGGGGCGTGGCTAAGGGTGCAGGAAGAGGAGAGGGCGTGGCTAAAGGTGCGGGGGCGTGGCCAGGGTATGGGGGGCTGTTGGGAGGGGCTGTGGCTAGGGGGAGAGTGGGAGTGGCCATTGGGAGGGGGCGTGGCTAAGGGTGCGGGAGGAGGAGGGGGCGTGGCTAAGGTATGGGGACCGTTGGGAGGGGGCGTGTGGCCGGGGGATGGGGGCGGTTGGGGGGCGTGGCTAACGGTGCGGGATGGGGAGGGGGCGTGGCAAGGGTACGAAGTGGGGGCCGTTCGAAGGGGGCGTGGTTAAGAGTGCAGGCGAGGAGGGGGCGTGGCCAGGGTATGGAGGGGGCCCTCCCGCTGGAAGGGGGCGTGGTTAAGAGTGCTGGAGGAGAGGGGGCGTGGCCAAGGGTACGAGAGGAGGAGGAGGCGTGGCCGGGTATGGGGAGGGTGGCCGTTAGGGGGGGAACGCGTGGCCAAGGGTACGGGAGGGGCACGGCCTGGGTGGAGGAGAGGGAGGGGGCTTGGCGGATATGCGGGGGGGGCCGTTGGGGGCGTGGCCAGGGCGGAGGCGGGCCGGGGGGCGTGGCTAAGGATGCGGGGGAGGGAGGGGGCGCGGCCGTTCCCGGGGCCGTTGGGGGGCGTGGCCCGGGCCCATTGGGGGGCGTGGCTAAGGATGCGGGGGAGGGAGGGCGCGCGGCCGGGCCCGGGGCCGTTGGGGGCGTGGCCAGGGCGGAGGGTGGCCGGGGGGCGTGGCTAAGGATGCGGGGGAGGGAGGGCGCGCGGCCGGGCCCGGGGCCGTGGGGGGCGTGGCCAGGGCGGAGGGTGGCCGGGGGGCGTGGCTAAGGATGCGGGGGAGGGAGGGGGCGCGGCCGGGCCCGGGGCCGTTGGGGGGGCGTGGCCAGGGCGGAGGGTGGCCGGGGGGCGTGGCCCGGACCCGTTGGGGGGCGTGGCTAAGGATGCGGGGGCGGGAGGGCGCGCGGCCGGGCCCGGGGCCGTTGGGGGCGTGGCCAGGGCGGAGGGTGGCCGGGGGGCGTGGCCCGGGCGCTCACCGCGGGGTGTCGGGGTCCCCGCCCCCGGGCTCGCCGCGCCGCCTCCCGCTGTTCCTCAGCACCATCCCGGCGCCGCCGCCCGCGAACTTTCCCGCGCTGCGGCCGGATCCCGCGAGATCCGCCTGGCCCCGCCCCTTACGGAACCGCCGCCCGCCCGGTCCCCGCCCCCCCCCGGCGCTGCGCCAATCACAGGCCGCGCTGGGCGCACGCCCCTCCCTCAGCCAATGGGCGAAAGGGCCCCGCAGCCGGCCTGATACTGACCCCGCCCCTCGCGGACCTGGCCCCGCCCCCGCGCCGCCTGCCTGGGCTCTCAGAGCCCCGCCCACAGTACCCCCCAGACCGGAGCCGCAGGGCGCATGCGCAGTGGCGCCCCCCGGGCAGCCGGTACCGCAGCGCGATGAGCCCGGCGCTCTCCAAACCGCCGCTGCCCCGCCGGCTGCTCGCGCGCTACCTGCTGCTGCTGCGCATGCGCCCGCTGCTCACCAAGGCGGCCTCCAGGTGCGCGCGCGCGGGCGCGACCCCCCCCCCCCCCGCCGGGGAACCGGGACCCCCCCCCAACCGGGGAACCGGCCCCTCCCCCCCCGCCGGGGAACCGGGACCCCCCCCAACCGGGGAATCGGCCCCTCCCCCCGCGGGAGACCGGGACCCCCCCCCACCCGGGGAACCGGCCCCTCCCCCCGCGGGAGACCGGGACCCCCCCCAACCGGGGAACCGGCCCCTCCCCCCGCGGGAGACCGGGACCCCCCCCCCACCCGGGGAACCGGCCCCTCCCCCCGCGGGAGACCGGGACCCCCCCCAACCGGGGAACCGGCCCCTCCCCCCGCGGGAGACCGGGACCCCCCCCCCAACCGGGGAACCGGCCCCTCCCCCAGTGGGAGACCGGGACCCCCCCCAACCGGGGAACCGGCCCCTCCCCCCGCGGGAGACCGGGACCCCCCCCCAACCGGGGAACCGGCCCCTCCCCCCGCGGGAGACCGGGACCCCCACCTCCAGTAGATCAGGACCAACCCCCCTGCCCTGAGAGATTAGGAACCAGCCCCTCCCTCGGGAGACCGTACTGCCCCCCCAGCTGTGGAGCCAGCCCCCCTCCGGAAGAGACTGGGACTGACTCTCCCCCCCCCCCCCCCCAAGCTGGGGGACTAGCCCTCCCCGGAATAGATCGGGGCCAGGGATCCAGCCCCCCCCATCACTGTGGGAGATTGGGAACCCGCCCCTCCCTCGGAGGGAGAAACTGGTCCTGACCCCCCCCCGCCCGACCCCCCATGAGTGCCCTGCCCTGCTGTGACTTGTGCCGTTACCCCCATTCCCAGCCCCCTTGGCCGGGCCCAGCTGGCACCTCCCTGCCCCGCCTGCCCTAGGGCAGAGTCCTGTGAACACGCTGTGCCCCCCCCCCCCCGGCCTGGCTACCCGGGACTTGGCTTTCACCCCCTTGCTCTTACAGGCCCCCCCATGACTCCCCCCCCCCAGGGGCTGCCGGGGACTTAACTTTTACCCCCTTGCTCTAATGGGCCCTCCCCCTGTGCCTCTCCCCCCCCCCCCCCGGGGCTGCCGGGGACTTGGCTTTCACCCCCTTGCTCTTACGGGCCCTCCCCCTGTGCCTCTCCCCCCCCCCCCCCCCCGGGGCTGCCGGGGACTTGGCTTTCACCCCCTTGCTCTTACGGGCCCTCCCCCTGTGCCTCTCCCCCCCCCCCCCCCCCCCCGGGGCTGCCGGGGACTTGGCTTTCACCCCCTTGCTCTTACGGGCCCTCCCCCTGTGCCTCTCCCCCCCCCCCCCCCGGGGCTGCCGGGGACTTGGCTTTCACCCCCTTGCTCTTATGGGCCCTCCCCCCGTGCCTCTCTCCCCCCCCCCAGGAACTGCCGGGGACTTGGCTTTCACCCCCTTGCTCTTACGGGCCCTCCCCCCGTGCCTCTCTCCCCCCCCCCCCCAGGAACTGCCGGGGACTTGGCTTTCACCCCCTTGCTCTTACAGGCCCCCCCTGTACCCCTCCAAGGGGCTGCCGGGGACTTGGCTTTCACCCCCTTGCTCTTACGGGCTGCCCCACCGTCTGCCAGCCCCTGTCTCCTTGGGCCCGGGTGCAAGGCGCAGCCTTGAGCAGACTTGCTGGACCCGTGGGTGTTTTCCTCCCCGGGGTTCCCTTTTGCCCCGGGGGGGGGAGGGGTATTTGCCCCGGGCTACGTCTAGACTGGCATGATTTTCCACCAATGCTTTTAACAGAAACGTTTTCCCGTTAAAAGCATTTGCGGAAAACAGCGTCTAGATTGGCACAGACGCTTTTCCACGTTTTGCCGAAAAGCGTCCCTGGCCCATCTAGACGCGCTTTTCCGCAAAAACGCCCCGATCGCCATTTTCGCCAGCGGGGCTTTTTTGCGGAAAACACGACTGTGCTGTCTACACTGGCCCTTTTGCGCCAACGTCTTTCGGAAAAAGACTTTTGCCCGAACGGGAGCAGCGTCGTATTTCCGGAAAAGCACTCACGATCTTCCAGGAGATCGTCAGTGCTTTTCCGGAAATTCAAGCGGCCAGTGTAGACACCTGGCAAGTTTTTCCGCAAAAGCTTTTTCCGCTTTTGCGGAAAAACGCGCCAATCTAGACTGGGCGATCTCGCCAATCTAGTCTCCGCCCCTCTGCCTGCAGTGCTGTGTTGTCCGCGCTTGGCAGCCTCTTGTCCCAAGTCATCGAGAGGAGCCGGCGAAAGCCGGGGACGTCCAAGAGCCTAGACCTGAGCGGTCCCCTGAGATTCGCCATCTATGGGTAAGTGCCGTTCCGGAGCCAGCTGCATCCCTCCTCGCCCCCAGCCGGCCCGTGGACTCGGGAGACTCAGCCCTCAGTCGTGGAGGAGTTTAAATTAAGCAGCCCCGTTGCCCACAAGAACCACAGCGCCACGATTTCGTTACTCCCCGGACCAGCTGTTCGTATTTTGTGGGTGCGTATAAGTAATCTCTCCGCAAAACGACTGACCGAGTGTCGTTATTGTACGCACCACAATGGGTCCGTAACGAAGGAGAATCACCCGGATTCGCTGATACCTTAGGGCAGGGTCCCGAACACGGTTCCTGCGGGCGCCATGGCGCCTGCGGGGGCATTTATGTGCACCTGCCAAAACATCTGGGTTGGTCCCTGCCCCGGGCATGCGGCACATGCGCGGTGCCGGCCCAGTGCGCGTGGGTGGCCTCTGCCCCGGGCGCACAGCACATGCGCGGTGCCGGCTCTGGGAGCGGCACCACCCCCGGATGCCCGGTGCATGAGCGGCCCAGGCACCCGGCAGCCACGAAAGGTTGGAGACCCCTGCCTTAGGGTGTGTCTAGACTATGGAATTTTTTTTCGAAAAAAGTGGCATTTAAAAAAAAACAGTCCCCTGCATCAAGACTGCCATCGCGTCCTTTCGAAATGAAACCGAAAGATCGCGGCGGGGTTTTTTTTTGATATTGGTAAGGCTGCTTTTACGAGGAGGAAAGAGCTCTTTCGAAAAAAGGCATCCTGGAACGCAAACACGGCTTTTTCGAAAGAGCGGTCCTGGATTGCCTGGGTGCGCGCTTTTAAGAAAGCGGATCGCTTTTTCGGAAGGCTTGTGGCTGTCGAGACGCTCGCTTTCGAAAGAGGCTTGTACAGTAATGACTCGTTTAACACGTGCCCGCTTAACACGTTTTCGCAATAGCACCATTTTTTTTAGAACGTTTTTCGGATAACATGACCGTCCCTGAAATAACACGAAAATAATCAAGTGGCGGACTACTTCGTGCCGCGGTATAAGTTGGTTAAAACAGGCGTAATACGCACGAGCGGCTGAATTCACGTGGTCGCAGCGCTCCTCCGCTCGCTCACGTGTTTATCTTCGTGTTTTAACAAACCGCAGCGACTCGTGTGGCGAGTCATCTTGTGTTGCTAGATAGCTAATGTTGACGTTGATGACCCAGCACCAACAAAAAACTGACTTTGCCGCCACCCCGTGAAACGCAACCCCCAACTTTTCCGTTACTTGGAATGGGAACATTGACCTCGCGTAGTACGTTTTTTGCTTAGCACGAGCATTTTCAGAAACGCATCTATAGTGTTAAATGAGGAATTATTGTAGGGTCTATCCAATCCCAGCATTTTAGTGCTGTGGGAGTTCCATTAGCAGTGGTCCCCAACCTTTCGGGGCCCCAGCGGGTGCCATGGCGCCTCCGGGCACCGCATTGGGGACCATCGCATTAAAGAGCTATTTCCTGTGTCCGAGCCAAAGACCGTTTTTTTTAAAGTACCTTTTTTTGTGTGTTTAAATATCAGTACCCCCAATACCTACAGTTTTCCGACGCACAGAAATTTTGTCCACCATTGCAACACGTTTGTTTCAACCACTTCATCGTAGCCGGGATGGCGATGAAATTTTGGGGTGTTAGAAGTATAAAAATAATGAAGCATTGTAAAACTTAAAACAAACATTGCGTTTTCTCCAAATTTCAGTGGTGTTGATGTAACCCCCCTCGCCCCTCAACGTTTCTCGGGTACCTCTGAGGGGAGTCACACGATTGGTTGAGAAAAACTGCCTTAGACTACCTGGAAGGGGAAGGTTGGCTTCATAGGATGTGTCTAGACTACAGGGTTTTGTTGACAAAAGTCCACTTTTGTCAATTAACTTATACCTGCGTCTCCACTTCTGCCGCGTTCTGTCGACAGCACGCGGCAATTTTGTTGATGGCAGTAAACCTCGTTTGACGAGGAATAATGCCTTTTTGTCGACAGAGTTCTGTCGAAAAAAGGCACTATTGCATGCAAACTGTGCGTTTTCGAAAGAGAGCCTCTACATTCCAATTGGAAAACGCGGCTTGCTTTCTGCCGCGTTCTGTCGAGAGAACCCGGCAATTTTGTCGACCGCAGTAAACCTCGTCTGATGAGGAATAATGCCTTTTTGTCGACAAAGTTCTGTCGAAAAAAGGCACTCTTGCATGCAAACTGTGCTTTTTCGAAAGAGAGCCTCTACATTCCAATTGGAAAACGCGGCTTGCTTTCTGCCGCGTTCTGTCGCGAGAACCCGGCAATTTTGTCGACAGCAGTAAACCTCGTCTGATGAGGAATAATGCCTTTTTGTCGACAGAGTTCTGTCGAGAAAAGGCACTAGTGCATGCAAACTGCTTTTTCGAAAGAGAGCCTCTACGCTCCAATTTGAAAACGCGGCTTGCTTTTTCGACAGAACTGGTTGGAGTCTAGCCGTGCTTTTTCGACAGAGGCTTTGTCGACGGTATCTGTTGACAAAGCCTCTGTCGGAAAAGGCGTGCAGTCTAGACGTAGCCATAGAGATGGGTCCTTTCCTTTAAAAAAAACTATTCAAGGTCTCGAAAACGTGAGCGATGAGGGAAGACTGAAAGAACTGGGCTTGTTTTGTTTGGAAAGGAGAAGACCGAGGGGGGAGATGGTCCAGTGACGAGCAACCAAATCGATTAAAAATCTAGGAGATGTGAGCTAGGAAGGAAAACTGAAGGAATTGGGTTCAGTTCGGAAAAGAGAAAACTGAGTGGGGTTTTCAAGTATCTAAAATAGTGTTACAACGGGGAGGGAGAAAAATTGTTCTCCTTGGCCTCTGAGGATCGGCCGAGAAGCAAACGTCTTAAATCGCAGAAAGGTCGAACACGGGGGAAAACTTCTTAATTGTCTGAATGGTTAAACACTAGAATAAATTGCCGAAGGAGTTTGTGGAGTCTCCATCACTGGAGATAGTCAAGAGCAGGTTGGATAGACATCGACCAGGGATGGTCTAGAAGGTTCTTGGTCCTGCCGGGAGGGCAGGGGGCTGGACTTGATGACCTCTCGAGGTCCCTTCCCGTTCTAGTGTCCTATGATTTTGTAGACATCTACCAGGGATGGTCTAGATGGTGCTTGGTCATGCCGGCAGGTCAGGGGACTGGACTCGATGACCTCTCGAGGTCCCTTCCCGTTCTAGTGTCCTATGATTTTGTAGACATCTACCAGGGATGGTCTAGATGGTGCTTGGTCATGCCGGCAGGTCAGGGGACTGGACTTGATGACCTCTCGAGGTCCCTTCCCGTTCTAGTGTCCTATGATTTTGTAGACATCTACCAGGGATGGTCTAGATGGTGCTTGGTCATGCCGGCAGGTCAGGGGACTGGACTTGATGACCTCTCGAGGTCCCTTCCCGTTCTAGTGTCCTATGATTTTGTAGACATCTACCAGGGATGGTCTAGACGGTGCTTGGTCCTGCCATGAGAGCAGGGGACTGGTCTTGGTGACCTCTCGAGGTCCCTTCCCGTTCTAGTGTCCTATGATTCTGTAGATGTCTACCAGGGATGGTCTACTCTAGACGGTGCTTGGTCCTGCCGGGAGGGCAGGGGACGGGACTTGATGACCTCCCGAGGTCCCTTCCTGTTCTAGGATTCTGCGGTGGCCACCGACCTCCAGTCACCAGCCAAGTGACCATTCGAGTGTCACTTTTGGTCTGGTTTGCAAGCTACGAACCGAGATTATCTGACTCGGACGTGCTTGGAGAATCTCTCAGCCTGAAGGACCTTGCTTGCTTTACTGGGGGAGGCTAGGGAGTGGCTACACACCCCAGTACGAACAGGTCCCGTGTCTGGTCTTTCGAGGACTCAAATCTCAGCCATCAGGAAATTAAACTGAAGGTGGAGAAGCCAGAAAAATCAGGAAACCCTCAGCGGTACAGGTGTGTTGACCCACAGGACGTGCCTCCGCTGGATCGCTGCTGTGGCCATCGATTGGTTGTGTTGGCTTAGCCACGACCGGTCGGCCTCCGAGCGCTCTCCTGTCGACTCCTACGAGAAGAGGAGGCGGAGGCGGCCGGAGAGCTTCAGGTGCTACTTGTAGCCGGCTCCGCCACCGACGGCCGTTGTGACCTTGGTCACATCACTTATCCTTTCGGCTCTCCCTTCCGATCTGGCCAGTGGGGTAAAGCGCCCTGGATTTCGGCAGAGGGGTGTTGTGTTCTTGTGGTCACGGGGTGGGAGGACACCGGGGGAAGGTCGTTGCCGTCTGGTCACACCCTCTGGTTTGTCAGTTTTCTGTTCACAGGGCCGCTCAGTCACTATTTCTACCTGTACCTGGAGCAGCTGATCCCACCGGATGCCGCTTTTGCCGTGATCAAGAGGCTTCTGGTGGATCGTCTGCTCGTGGCCCCCCCTTTCCTGGTCCTCTTCTTCTTCGTCATGAACCTGCTGGAGGTAGGCGCCTCTCCCTGGGGGGGCACAGAACAGGGACCCTCCGCCGTGTGCCGGCCCGTCACCGCCGTTCCTTGCCTTCCAGGGGAAGGACCTGTCCGCGTTCACGGAGAAGATGCGGAGTAGCTACTGGGCGGCGCTCAAAATGAACTGGAAAGTTTGGACGCCCGTCCAGTTTGTGAACGTCAATTACGTGCCTCTGCAGGTAAGTCGCGCCCGCTCGGTGCCTCTGGGATGTGTCCGGGGTCCTTTTTCCAACCCTCACACGTCAAATCTCCTTCGTTTTTTATTTCTTTGGCATACTTCCGTGGCTCACCTCGGAAGGACTCGGACACGTTTGTGAGACACGGCTTTTCAAGTGGGCATCGCGTCCCCGTTTATCGGTGTTTCTTAAACTTTTTAAGACTGAGGAACACGCAACGATATATATTTTTTTTTTTTATGGGGAGCACTGAGGATTTTTTTTGTTGGGGGTGGGGGAAGCACAGCCCCCTCCCGGACCCTGCGCCCCAACCCCCTGCCCCAGGGCACAGCCCCCTCCCGGACCTTGCGCCCCAACGCCCTGGCTCTGATCACAGCCACCTCCCGGACCCTGCGCCCCAACCCCCTGCCCCAGGGCACAGCCCCCTCCCGGACCCTGCGCCCCAACCCCATGCCCCAGGGCACAGCCCCCTCCCGGACCTTGCGCCCCAACCCCCTGCCCCAGGGCACAGCCCCCTCCCGGACCTTGCGCCCCAACGCCCTGGCTCTGATCACAGCCCCCTCCCGGACCCTGCGCCCCAACCCCCTACCCCAGGGCACAGCCCCCTCCCGCACCTTGCGCTCCAACGCCCTGGCTCTGATCACAGCCCCCTCCCGGACCCTGCGCCCCAACCCCCTGCTCCAGGGCACAGCTCCCTCCCAGACCTTGCGCCCCAACCCTCTGGCTCTGATCACTTCCCCCTCCCGGACCCTGCGCCCCAACGCCCTGGCTCTGATCACAGCCCCCTCCCGGACCCTGCGCCCCAACCCCCTGCTCCAGGGCACAGCCCCCTCCCGGACCTTGCGCCCCAACCCTCTGGCTCTGATCACTTCCCCCTCCCGGACCCTGCGCCCCAACGCCCTGGCTCTGATCACTTCCCCCTCCCGGACCCTGCGCCCCAACCCCCTGGCCCTGATCACGGCCCCCTCCCGGACCCTGCGCCCCAACGCCCTGGCTCTGATCACTTCCCCCTCCCGGACCCTGCGCCCCAACGCCCTGGCTCTGATCACTTCCCCCTCCCGGACCCTGCGCCCCAACCCCCTGGCCCTGATCACGGCCCCCTCCCGGACCCTGCGCCCCAACCCCCTGGCTCTGATCACTTCCCCCTCCCGGACCCTGCGCCCCAACCCCCTGGCCCTGATCACGGCCCCCTCCCGGACCCTGCGCCCCAACCCCCTGGCTCTGATCACTTCCCCCTCCCGGACCCTGCGCCCCAACCCCCTGGCCCTGATCACGGCCCCCTCCCGGACCCTGCGCCCCAACCCCCTGGCACTGATCACGGCCCCCTCCCGGACCCTGCTCCCCCTGCCCCAGGTCATGGCCCCCTCCCGGACCCTGCCCCCCCAACCCTGTCCCAGGGCACAGCCCCCTCCCGGACCCTGCGCCCCACCCCCCTGGCCCTGATCACAGCCCCCTCCTGGACCCTGCACCCCAACCCCCATTCCCAGGGCACAGCCCCCTCCTGGACCCTGCACCCCAACCCCCATTCCCAGGGCACAGCCCCCTCCCGGACCCTGCGCCCCACCCCCCTGGCCCTGATCACAGCCCCCTCCTGGACCCTGCACCCCAACCCCCATTCCCAGGGCACAGCCCCCTCCCGGACCCTGCGCCCCACCCCCCTGGCCCTGATCACAGCCCCCTCCTGGACCCTGCATCCCAACCCCCTGTCCCAGGGCACAGCCCCCTCCCGGACCCTGCACCCCAACCCCCTGCCCCAGGTCACAGCCCTCTCCCGGACCCTGCCCCCAACCCCAAAAAGAGGCTTGTCCCTTTAAGGGCAGCCATTTTGAATTCTGTTCTCACCGCACCGGGTGTGCCGCGGAACACACTTTAAGAAACACTGCCGTATAGTAATTCACCCAGGTCCCCTTGCTAGGGGATTGTCGGTCCCCGACCGGCCTGTTTCTTGACCCTTCTCTCCACAGTTCCGGGTGTTGTTCGGAAATCTCGTGGCTCTCTTCTGGTTTGCCTACCTGGCGTCCATCAAGAAGCGGTAGCGTCGGAGGGGGCGTTCTGGGAAGGTACGACTTCCCCCGCGTCAATCTGAGCGGAGCTGCAGGAATTGACCCTATCGCAAATTCGCTGTGATTCTCCACTCTGCACGCTGCCTTAACGACCGACGGTGCCTAGCGCAAGAAGCGGGGGACCGATCCCTGACCGGGTGCGCTGGGTGCCCCTCGGAGCCAGAGCACACGTTGATTCTTTTCCGATTAAAACCTCCGATAGCGGCTTTCTAAGGGTGCTTCACAAAATCAACAGGTAGGGTAAGAAACCAGTGCAAAACTGGGGTTTGTACTCTCCGGATAATAAAAACCTGCTGTTTCATTCCTTTCTCGTGACGTTTTATTTGGACTCTGAGTGGCTGGGGACGTGGAAGCAGATCCGTGAAGAGGTGGGTGCTTTCGAGTTGCCGGAAGGAATAAGATAAATGTTATATGTGAGAGGGAAAGCGAGTCGGATATAAAAAAGGCCCATTTGCTTCATGTGGATTTTGCTTGGGTCTTTACTGACTATCGTGGCCAGCTACTCAACATGTGAACATTAAGGGTACGCTTAGACGACAGACTTTTGTTGCCGGAAGTTTTGTCGACAGATACTGTCGACAAAGCTTCTGTCGACAAAGAGCGTCTAGACTACAGCCAGTTCCGTCGACAAAGCAAGCCGCTTTGTCGACATGAGAGTGTAGACGCAAAGGAGAGTGTAGCTGCAATAACACATTCTATCGACAGAACTCTGTCGACAAAAGGCGTTATTCCTCGTAGAATGAGATTTACTGCCGTCGACAAAACTGCTGAGTTCTGTCGACGTTATGTCGACAGAAGTCAGCGGCCGTGTAGACGTAGGTATAGTTTTGTCAACAAAAGTGCACTTTTGAGGTTTACTGCCGTCGACTACAGCCAGTTCCGTCGACAAAGCAAGCCGCTTTGTCGACATGAGAGTGTAGACGCAAAGGAGAGTGTAGCTGCAATAACACATTCTATCGACAGAACTCTGTCGACAAAAGGCGTTATTCCTCGTAGAATGAGATTTACTGCCGTCGACAAAACTGCTGAGTTCTGTCGACGTTATGTCGACAGAAGTCAGCAGCCGTGTAGAAGTAGGTATAGTTTTGTCAACAAAACCCTGTAGTCTAGACACACCCTAAGGGTACATCTACATGGCAGCATGATTTGGAATAAGGCTACGTCTAAACTACTGTTTCTTAAATCGTGTTCCGTGGCACACGGGTTGGAGGTCTGTCACAGAGAGCAACAGAGTTCAGAATGAACGCCCTTAGCAAAAAATCCGTGGTGTTCCTCATAAAATTGTTTGGTGTTCCTTGGTCTTAAAAAGTTGAAGAAACACAGGTCTAGACTGCAGTGTTTTTCCAGGATCCTGGAAAAGCAATGTGGCGTCCAAGGAACACATCCGCTTTCCCGAAAAAAATTTCGGAAAAACGGACACGCTTTTCCACCATCCCTGTGAACCTCGTTCTACAAGGTATGAGGGATGTGTGTCAAAGAGCAGATTCTTCCGAAATGTGGTGCTATGTAGACGCGCCACATTTCGGAAAAGTCTCTTTCGACAGAAAAGTGGGGAAAGATTCGCAATTTGTGTATCTTGTTCCGACTTTCCTTTGTAGTCTGACTTTCCTTTGTATCTGACGCTTGAGGGGGTAGCCGAGTTAGTCTGCATAGCAGTGTTTCTTAAAGTGTGTTCTGCGGCAGTCGGAGGTGTGCCACGGAGGGAACAGAATTCAAAATGGATCCCCTTAAAGGGGCAACAACTTTTCTCTGCGGAATGGCCGCCCTTAAAGGGCAAGCCTCTTTTTTTTTTTTCAACTTTTTCCATAAAAAAATTATGGTTTGGTGTTCTCGGTCTTAAAACGTTTAAGAAACACTGCTGTACAGGATAAACTTAAAAAAGCGACAAATGGTTTCGTAGCACTTTATAGACTAAAAAAATATATAGATGGTATCATGAGCTTTCGTGGGCACAGCCCACGTCTTCAGACGACTGGAGTTTTCCTTTGTATGACTTTCCTAGACGTCGTCTAACTGATGTTATTCCGAATAACATAGGGCGTGTCTGCACTGCAGGTAGTTACTTAGACATAATGTCGAAATACTGTCGAGCAAGAGGACTTCTTTGACTCCTGTGATTCTCATTTTACGGGGAGCAAGGGAAGTCAAAGGAAGAGTAGACTGCCTTCAACTTCCTGCTGTGTAGACAGTGCCAAAAGTCGAAATAAGCTGTTTCGACGTCAGCTACGCAGTTGATGTTGCTGAAGTGGTGTAGCTTATTTCGGCTTTAGCCCTGCTGTGTAGATGTGTCCTAAGGGGGAAGGAACGCAAGCCAAAGCAGGGAAAGAGCAGATTAAACACATCTAGGCTACATCTAGACTGCAGGTTTCTTTCGGAAGAAGCTTTTCCGGAAGAGACCTTCTGAAAAATCTTTTTCCGAAAGAGCGCGTCCGTGCTGCCAAAGGGCATTGAAAAAGCGATCTGCTTTTTCGAAAGAGAGCTTCCACACTGAATGGACGCTTTCTCACATTTATACTTTGATTACTGTGGGTGGAGTGACGACCAGGATACCTGTGCTCTTTCCTCTTCTTCCGAAAGAACTCCCTCTTCCCCGTCCACATGTGCCATTTTCCAAATGAGCTCTTTCGGAAAAAGGCTTCTTGTAGAAAGAGGATCATCCACATCAGAAAACTCCCTGTTGTTTTGATTTTCTTTCAAAAGAACGTGAGTGCAGTGTGGACAGAATTGAAGTTTTTTCGGAAGTTTTTCCGAAAAAAACTCTGTCGTGTAGACATACCCTTAGATACATTAGATCAGCGGTTCCCAACCTTTCTGAGCCTAGGGACCCCTTTTTCAATTTATTACACTTTCATGGACCTCTCCCTGGTCCCTGCAGGAGTGAGAAAGGAGGGGGGAAAAAAGAAGAGAGAGAAAAAGAGAAGATAGAGAGAGCGAGAGAGAAAAGAAAAAAGTGAGAGAGAAAAAGGAGAGAGAGAGAGGAAAAAAGCGAGAGAGAGAAAAAGGAGAGAGAGAGAGAGAAGAAAAAGGAGAGAGAAAAGAAAAAAGCGAGAGAGAAAAGGAGGGAGAAAAAGAGAGAGAGAAAAGAAAAAGGAGAGAAAAGAAAAAGGAGAGAAAAGAAAAAGGAGAGAGAGAGAGAAAAGAAAAAGGAGAGAGAAAAAGGAGAGAGAGAGAGAGAGAGAAAAGAAAAAAGCGAGAGAAAAAGGAGAGAGAGAGAGAGAAAAGAAAAAAGCGAGAGAGAAAAGGAGAGAGAGAGAGAGAAAAGAAAAAAGCGAGAGAGAAAAGGAGAGAGAGAGAGAGAGAAAAGAAAAAAGCGAGAGAGAAAAGGAGAGAGAGAGAGAGAGAAAAGAAAAAAGCGAGAGAGAAAAGGAGAGAGAGAGAGAAAAGAAAAAAGCGAGAGAGAAAAGGAGAGAGAGAGAGAAAAGAAAAAAGCGAGAGAGAAAAGGAGAGAGAAAAGAAAAAGGAGAGAGAAAAGAAAAAGGAGAGAGAAAAGAAAAAGGAGAGAGAAAAAGGAGAGAGAGAGAGAGAGAAAAGAAAAAAGCGAGAGAGAAAAGGAGAGAGAGAGAGAGAAAAGAAAAAAGCGAGAGAGAAAAGGAGAGAGAGAGAGAGAAAAGAAAAAAGTGAGAGAGAAAAGGAGAGAGAGAGAGAGAAAAGAAAAAAGCGAGAGAGAAAAGGAGAGAGAGAGAGAAAAGAAAAAGGAGAGAGAAAAGAAAAAGGAGAGAGGAAAAAAAGGAGAGAGAGAGAGAAAAGAAAAAGGAGAGAGAAAAAGGAGAGAGAGAGAGAGAGAAAAGAAAAAAGCGAGAAAAAAAGGAGAGAGAGAGAGAAAAGAAAAAGGAGAGAGAAAAAGGAGAGAGAGAGAGAGAGAAAAGAAAAAAGCGAGAGAAAAAGGAGAGAGAGAGAGAGAAAAGAAAAAAGCGAGAGAGAAAAGGAGAGAGAGAGAGAAAAGAAAAAAGCGAGAGAGAAAAGGAGAGAGAGAGAGAAAAGAAAAAAGCGAGAGAGAAAAGGAGAGAGAGAGAAAAGAAAAAAGCGAGAGAGAAAAGGAGAGAGAGAGAAAAGAAAAAAGCGAGAGAGAAAAGGAGAGAGAGAGAGAAAAGAAAAAAGCGAGAGAGAAAAGGAGAGAGAGAGAGAAAAGAAAAAAGCGAGAGAGAAAAGGAGAGAGAGAGAGAGAGAAAAGAAAAAAGCGAGAGAGAAAAGGAGAGAGAGAGAGAAAAGAAAAAAGCGAGAGAGAAAAGGAGAGAGAAAAGAAAAAGGAGAGAGAAAAGAAAAAGGAGAGAGAAAAAAGAGAGAGAGAAAAGAAAAAGGAGAGAGAAAAAGGAGAGAGAGAGAGAGAGAAAAGAAAAAAGCGAGAGAGAAAAGGAGAGAGAGAGAGAGAAAAGAAAAAAGCGAGAGAGAAAAGGAGAGAGAGAGAGAGAAAAGAAAAAAGTGAGAGAGAAAAGGAGAGAGAGAGAGAGAAAAGAAAAAAGCGAGAGAGAAAAGGAGAGAGAGAGAGAAAAGAAAAAGGAGAGAGAGAAAAGGAGAGAGAGAGAGAAAAGAAAAAAGCGAGAGAGAAAAGGAGAGAGAGAGAGAAAAGAAAAAAGCGAGAGAGAAAAGGAGAGAGAAAGACAAAAGAAAAAAGCGAGAGAGAAAAGGAGAGAGAGAGAAAAAGGAGAGAGAAAGAGAGAGAAAAGAAAAAAGTGAGAGAGAAAAGGAGAGAGAAAAAGAGAGAAAAGAAAAACGAGGGAGGAAAGAGAAAAATAAGAGAGAAACAGAGAAAAGAAAAAAACGAGATAAAAGAGAAAAAGAAAGGAAAGAGAAGAAAAAATGAGAGGGAAAAAAAGAAAAGAGAGAGAAGAAAAAAATGAGAGAGAAAAAAGTAAAAGAAAAGAGAGAGAGAAGAAAAAAACGAGAGAGAAAAAGAAAAAGAAAAGAAAGAGAAAAGAAAAACATGAGAGAAAAAAGAAAGAAAAGAGAGAAAAGGAGAGAGAGAGAACTAGAGTAAAGGAAAAAGTGAGAGAAAAAGATGAGAGAGGGAAGCAAGAATAAAGAAAGAGAGAAAAAGAGAAATGTATTCCAGTGCTTAACCACCCGGACAGTTAGGGCGTGTTTTCTGATGTCTAACCTCAGCCTCCCTTGCTGCAATTTAAGCCCATTGCTTCTTGTTGGATCCTCAGAGGCCAAGGAGAATAATTTTCTCCCTCCTCCTTGTAACACCCTTTAGGTACTTGAAAACCGCTCTCATGTCCCCTCTCGGTCTCCTCTTTTCCAAATTAAACCCAATTATTTCCGTCTTCTCTCATAGCTCATGTCTGCTAGGCCTTGAAGCATTTTGGTTGCTCTTCTCGGCACCTTCTCCAATTTCTCCCTCGCTTTCCTAAAATGCGGTGCCCAGAACGGGCCACAAAATCGTTAGCTGTTAGTGTTAAGACCTCCTGGACGATGAGTGAGGTGCTGGAGGACTGGAGAAGGCATAGAACAGATTGAACCTCTTTAATCCGGCACGCTCTGGTCTGGCAACCTCCGTGGTCCGGCACGATTTGAGTTAGCTGGATGTCCACTTATTGTGGGTGTGGCCAAGTTTCTGGCGGTCCTGTAAAGTTTGTGTACAGCTTTCTTCGTGTTCTGTGGTGTTTTTTAGCTCAAATTTCCCCGTAAATGTCTTCTAAGAACCTTCCGGAGCTAGGGCAGGAAGAAGGCTGCTTAACCATGGGCACTTGTGCTCCTGTACTGGGCTTATAATAGTCTAGTCTTCAGTGCCAAGGTCCCTCCTCATCTGGGTTCTCCAGTCGAAAACCAGACGCCCGGTAATAGGTCGTTTCCTTTCATCTTCTCAGGGCCTCCCTACGGAGAGTTGCCGGTAAGTACCGACCCCCACGTCTCTTGGGGCGCTCAAGGCGATGGAGGGGCTGTGGATCTTCCTTGAGACACCCTGAGCAGGACTGAAGAGGAGACACGCCCCACCTATGGCCCGGAAGCTGGACCGGGCCCCCTGGTGGTGTTTGTCGAGGGATAGCCTTTTCCACGTCCTGAGGCTGGAAAATAGCCAGCCGTCGTTTTCAGCGGCTGCCGCGGTCACCCTGCCCTAAAGCCCCGGTATTGTTCTCAATGTTGCCACGCCGCCAGGGCCCTGCCGTTGCCAAGGAAGCTGTGTAAGAACAAGCCGGGCCTAGTTCTTCCCCCTCAGCCTCCATTCCGGAAGGTTCCTCAGCCCAGCCTCCATTCCGGAAGGTTCCTCAGCCTGCCCTCTTCCTCATTCAGCCTGGGGCCGCTGAGGTGGTCTCGCCCGCCGCTCGGAGCGTCTCCCCGTCCGGGCAACAGCTGAGGCCGCCTCAGCCCCCGTCCTTTGGGCACGGAAATTTCCGCTGGCGTCCGGCCAACGTGTCAGAGCTGTGAGCCGGCCCCAGTGTGTCAGGACTGGGTTGTCCACCTCATGGCTGCTTCTCCACCACCCTGTGGGGCACCAGGCTGATTCCCACAGGCCCAGAGGGCAGCTGTGGGTCCCAGCCCCATTGCAGGTGCCTCCTCTTGGTGACTCAGCCGCCGGCCCGGTTGCTAGTCCCCTTCTGTGGTGTCCTCCGCCCCGGCGTAGGCCCAGAGACCCTCCAACGCACAGTCCCCTCTCTAGCTGCTCCTGACTCTCAGTCCTATGAGCACTGTTCTCTACCCTGTTCTGTTCGGGGTCCCCCCATCCCTCCAGGCTAGGACCCACAAACCTCCTCCCGGCTACCAGCTCTGGCCCAGTTCTGCTCGGGTCTAATCAAGGCTCCTCGTTGCTGCTTAATTGGCGGACTAGGCCTGTTTCTGCCCTCTCAGCACCGGGGGTGGGAGGCAGACCCCCCCCCCACCATATGCCCCCATTTTACAGATGGGTGGTACGGAGAACAGAGGCTCTTCTGGGTTAGCTCTATGCCGAGGTGGAAGTGGGCTGGTGAGAATTTGGCCCACCCATGGCCAAATTTGCTGCCCCTGTTGGTGGGGACACCAGCAATGCCTCAGCTGGACCCTACCGGCAGGAGGGAGCAAAAGGAGCAGCTACCATTGATGAGGGGGTGGGGGGTGATTTAAAAGGGTCCCAGATGCTTGGCTACCACCACCCCGGGCTCCCGGACGTCAGCCCAGAAGGACTGTTTGGTGAGTGTGTCTCCCCTGCTCTGCCCCACCTCTTCTGGGGTCCCAACGCCACCCCCTATTGTTAAGGACATCAGGCAGAACACACAGGTAAGTCCTGGCGTCTACTTTCCGCCCTGGTTTTATGGCTAACATCTGTCACTGCGGTTTAAAACAGAAGGAGGTGTATTTCTTCAACCTGTGGAACTCCTTGCCACAGGATGTCGTGAAGACTAGGATTTTCAAAGAAGAGCTAGATACATTCATGGCGGTTAGGTCCATCAATGGCTGTTACCATTCCTACCCACCCTGGCTGTCCCTAGCCTCTGTTTGTCTGGAAATGGATGACAGAAGAGGGAAACGTGAGGATTCCCTGTTGTGTCCCTCCCTCTGGGGCATCCGGTATTGGCCACTGTCGGCAGACAGGATACTGGGCCGGATGGACCTTTGGTCTGGCCACTCTGATGTTCTTCTCTCCCACCGGCGGCAAAGGGTTAATTGCTTTTTGGAGACGTTACCACACCCCCAGTTGGTGTCGTCTGCATATTTCACCGGGATTCTTCCACATTGATTCGTGTTCATTCTACAACCCTCCTTTAATTCTGCCTCGATCGAGTCCTGGATCGGCTGCTGCATTTTCTTGCCGAGGGGCAAAGTCAAACAGACAGGTCTTGAATGACCCAGCGTGTTCGGTTGACCCTGTTGACTAGAGCTGTCAAGGATTAAAATAATGAATCCCGATTAATCGCGCTGTTAAACATTAGAGTGTCATTCCTATAAATAATTGGTGGGTGTTTTCTACACTGTCAGATCCACTGATTTCAGTTACACAGTCGTGTAGAAAGTGGTCAATTTCTGTTTGGTTTTTTTATGCCCCACGTTTGCCCTGTAGAAAGAAACTCACGTAAGCACAGCAGGGTAATCTCTGGATCGTGCTAATTGAATTTACAGATGTTCAGTGCTGGCCGGGAGAAGACCGAGTCCTCGTCTGTTCATATCATGGAAGAGCGCAGCCAAATTCTTGGAGTGGCTCTCCCCCTTACAAATTATTTGCCCACCCGTCTGTTGAATAGAAGTGAACTCGACTTGATGATTGAAAACTAGCTGTCTAGTCGTCTTCCGGGATAGGAGCGGGATGGAAGAAGTGTTATTGTCTGACACGACCCCAGCTTCTGGTCTTCCCAAATACAGGGCAGAATATTTACTGGACGCTTCCGTACTATTATTATTGATTCAGGGTGTGTCTAGATCGCAGGGTTTTTTCGAAAAAAGTAGCCTTTCTTTTTTAAAAACTTGACCTGCCTCTAGACTGCTGCCGCGGTCTTTCGAAATCAAAAGAACACAGCCGTTTTTTCGACCGTGGTAAAGGA
Organism: Pelodiscus sinensis; assembly: GCF_049634645.1. Classification (NCBI taxonomy): domain Eukaryota; kingdom Metazoa; phylum Chordata; order Testudines; family Trionychidae; genus Pelodiscus; species Pelodiscus sinensis. Next base: position 4,754,550 of record NC_134725.1, on the reverse strand, counting down.
GGTTTTCGAGGAAGAACGCCTTTTTTCGAAAGTGCTCTTTCAAAAAAAGTCATTCTTGACCACAAACGGGGCTTTTTCGAAAGAGAGCATCCCGACTGCCTGAGTGATCTTTCGAAAAAGCGTCTCTCTCTCTCGAAAATACTGGTTGCTGTCTAGATACTCTCTTTTGAAAAAGGCTTTTTGGAAAGATTACAGCCGCACCCCAAGTTACGAACAAGTTACGGGCCAACACGTGGTCCGTAACTCGAAGTGTTTGTAACTCGGATCCCATAGAGTTACATGGCGACCGCGCTGTTCTTAAGCGCGGATCGCCGTTTGTAACTCGGATCTGCATTTACAACCACTTTGGTCGTAAGTGCGGGCGGTCGTAAGTGGAGGTGGTCGTAACTCGGGGAGCGGTCGTATTTTGAAATCGCCTCTTTCGAAAGAGGCTTATAGTCTAGACGTACCTTCAGCGCACAGTCAACCTGTGGAACTCCTCGCCGGAGGATGTGGTGAAGGCTAGGACTTGAAGAGGGGTTCAAATAAGAGCTAGATACGTTCATGGAGGTTAGGTCCATCAATGACTATTCACCAGGATGGGTAGGAATGGTGTCCCTAGCGTCTGTCTGTCTGTCGGTGGGTGACGGGAGGGATCAAGTGTGGATTCCCTGTTGCGATCCTTCCCTCTGGGGCACCTGGTACTGGCCTCTGTCAGCAGACAGGATACTGGGCTAGATGGACCTTTGGTCTCACCTGGCCTGGCCATTCTGGCATTCTTATTATTGATCATTAATTTGGCTAGTTCCTTCTCGTTCTGTACAAGAGACGAAAGTAAAGGGTTCTTTTTTGGACCTGACGTGGTCCACTGCCAGCCGGACATCTCTCTGTGATCACATGATGATTCCGTGTTCTCTCCCTCTGGGGCATCGGCAGACAGCATCCTTGGGCTTAGACGGACCGTCTGATTCAGTCTGGCTGGCCTTATGTTTTTGTGTCTGTTTGCTTCCATATCCACTTTAGCTGCGGATTGATATTTGTTACCTTCGACCACCCCCTTTCTTTTGCTTGTTACCTTTTGTAGGATAGCTGCTGTCCCTTTCCTTCTAAACCAGGATGGAGTTTTTAACCAATCTGGCCTTCTTTCACGATTGTCTCTCGTGCGTGTCTCGAAGGATGTCCGTAACTCCCATGCCGATTTTTCTGAGCAATTTCTTCCCCCCATGTGATTTGGCTCAGCCTTGTTTTCAGCTTCATCAGAACGGCCAGACTGGGTCAGTCCAGTGTCCTGTCTGCTGGCAATGGCCAATGCCAGATGCCTTAGAGGGAGGGAACAGAACAGGGAATTGGCAAGAGATCCCACTGCTGCCACCAACTCCCAGAAAAACAGAGGTTAGGGACACCATTCCTACCCAGCCTGGCTAATAGCGATTGATAGACCTTGTAACCAGTTGGACACGATCCCACTTCCTCCTTTTCGCTGGTGTCTGACGAGACATATTCCTATGCTTCTTCCTCTTCCCTGACCTTGGCTTTCTTAGTTCTACTTCGTTGAGCGTTTTATTGTGCCTTTGGTATGTTATCTGTAGTACAATGCGATTTCTCATACCCAAGGCCACCAGGCCCCATTTAGCTTAGAATCCATATTGTTCACGAACAGTGCTTTTTTTTGTGACGGTACACCCCAGAGGCAGATAACTAATGCTGCTTGTCTTTTGGTATTCAGCTTTTAATCCTTAACGTACTTCAGTGCTTTATAAGATTCAATATCTTGTGATAGACCAGGTTGTGGCTGGTCCTTGGAGCAGCCAAACCCAAGAAAATGAGGATGGGTTCTGGATTTATTTTTTGGATAACAAAAATCAGACTGGAAGCTTCAGAGGGTAGCCAAGTTAGTCTCTACAGGCTAAACTTAAAAAACAACACATGGTCGGGTAGCACTTTATAGACTAACAAAACTTGTAGCTGTTATCATGAGTTTTCGTGGGCACAGCCCAGTTCTTCAGATGACCGGAGTTTTGAGTTTAGGATGTGCAGACACAAAATAAATTGGGGAGAAGGAAGAGGAGGGAAGGGGGCGGGAAACAAGGAGCAGAAGGTATGACAATATCAAAGGGAAAAACAAGTAAGCAGAACGGGTAATCTATAAGCACCTAACGATCGGATAGTTAAAAGAAGCAGATAAGGATCATAGGATAGAAATTAGATAGGAAAGGTACTTGCTTTGATGAGGGTACATAAAATCTGAGACACACCACATGGATTCCAGCAAGAAGCCACAAGGGGTTGTGTGTTTGCTGTGTGCTTTGGAAGCAGGACTTGAAAGTGAAGAGTAATCAGAACTCTGGACGTTCACCGTGTCTGTTTTCAAGACTAGGTCTCTGGGTTGCTGATAACTTTGGATCTGAAAGCAAGCCAGAAAGTAAGTGTGTGTGTCTGTGTGTGTGTGTGTGTGTGTGTGTGTGTGTGTGTGTGTGTGTGTGTGTGTGTCTGTGTGTGTGTGTGAGATTAAACTACGGGGTTTTTTTTGAAAGAGGATATGCAAATTCCCACGGATCTTGCTTTCGAAAGAGGATCTTTCGCAAGCGAAAGTAGTCTGGATGCAGTTTTTTCAGAAAAAAAAATTCGGAAAAACCGCGTAAACCTCATTTTTTTAAGGCTGTGTTTTCGAAAAAGGAGTTTTCCACCCTCCCCGAAGAAAAGTATCCCAGCTACTTTTGCTTTTGAAAGATCCTCTTTCGAAAGTGAGATCGGAAGAAGACCCGTGGGAATTTGCATATCCTCTTTCGAAAAAACCCCGTAGCCTAGACAGATCCTAAGTGACCGTACAGGGATAGAAGCGGTCTGCTATTCAAAGATTTCAAGAGGGTATAACACACACTGTCCTCAGGAGTAAATTGTCGAAATAAAAGGCCTGGTATATAACAAGATATTTATAAACACCCACGTGTTCAGAAACGTGATGCTAATGTTAGTGTTTAACGTGGGAGTAAACATAGCGTTAATGAGTAACCCTGCAACATTGAAAATTATTCTTTCGGGAAGAGAAAACCGTTTGGGCTTGCGGGAATGATAACCGGCCAACACCTAGCACCAAGGAAAATTGCGATAGCAGCAACACTTCTCTGTTACTGTGAATAAATGGAGGGGATGACGAATAATTGCTTCTGCTTTTCTGGAAAAAAAAAATTAAAGCTTCGCAATAGCTAGGCTATTAAAAACTTGGTCTGCTGTATAAAAGGGAAACTGAGGCACATTACCCCGTTAATTTAATAGTGAGCAGTGGGAATCCTTTACCTGGAACCCACAGAGGGAGGCAGTTACGAAGGCTTGGCTGGTTTACAGAGCAACATAGCTAATTATTGGGTAACAGCGCGCAGATAAAGAAATCAGCAAGAAAACTTGTAAAGGTGAACTCTGTTATAGTCCTAGCATTCACAACCTCCTCAGGCAAGGAGTTCCACAGGTTGACAATGCGTTGTGTGAAGAATACTTGTAAAGGAGGGGAGTGTTTATAAGATATAATGTGCCCCCCAGGCACGTTATATCCCTTTATCCCACCTCGCCTCGTGGGCAGAATTTGAACCTATCACCCTTCCCGATCCTCTAGGCCACCCGGGAACCCTTTCCCCTGCCTTAGTTTCAGGGCGCCCTTTATATCACCTCTTCCCGGGTGCGGGACTTGAACCTACCACCCTGCCCTCCCCGGAAAATGTTCTTTTTGTTTTTCAGAACATCCAGAAGAGCTGGTGCCAGCCAAGGGAACGTCAAGACTGCAGAGTTTTTCCGGGATACTGCAAAATGTTTTTCGGAAGAGCCGACATGTTTTTTCAGCATCCCTGTAACCCTCGTTTTGAGAGGATGAAACGATTTTCTGAAAAAACTGCCAGCATGAATGTGATGTATGAGAGTATCCCGTTTTTCTGAAGAATCTGTACCAATAAACAACCCTAAAAGCTCCCCCCCCCCCCATCCAGGTTTGTTCCTTAGTAGGTGTCTGGAAGTGCAACAGTCCTTAACCTCCATAATCTAGCTCTTTTTTGAACCCTGTTAAAGTCCTAGCCACCACCAGATCCTCTGGCGAGGAGTTCCACAGGTTAACTGCGCTGTGTGACGAAAAACTTCCTTTGGTCTGTGTTAAACCTGCTGCCTATTGGTTGAAATGTTGTGGGAGCAAGTAAATAACTTTTCATTATTCACTTTTTCCACCCCAGTCACGATGTTACAGACCTCTCTCCTATCCACCCATCTCTCCTCTTTTCTAAGGGTGTGTCTAGACTACAGGGTTTTGTCGACAAAAGTGGACTTTTGTCGACAAAACGATACCTGCATCTACACTGCCGCTGAGTTCTGTCGACATAACGTCCCCAGAACTCAGCAGTTTTGTCGACGGCTGTAAACCTCATTCTACGAGGAGTAACGCCGTTTGTCGACAGAGTTCTGTCGACAGAAGCCATTACTGCATGTACGCTGTCCTGTGCGTCTACACTGTCATGTCAACAAAGTGGCTTGCTTTGTCGACAGAACTGGCTGTAGTTTAGACGCTCTTTGTCGACAGAAGCTTTGTCGACAGTATCTGTCGACAAAATTTCTGTCGACAAAAGCCTGTCGTCTAGACATAACCTAAGCTAAAAAGTCCCCGTCTTTTTAATCTCTCTTCATATGGATCCCCGCTCCAAATCCTGAATCATTTTTGTTGCCCTTTGCTGAACCTTTTCCAATGCCAATATAACTTTTTGGAGATGAGGAGACCACATCTGTACGCCCATATTCATGATGTGGCCATCCCACGATTTTATGTAGAGGCAGTAAATTCTCTTATCCCTTTTTTTAATGATTTTGCACATTCTGTTGGCTTTTTTTGCCAGCCGCTTCACACTGAGTGGAAGTTTTCAAAGAACGACCCACAACGACTCTCGAGTAGTCTTCTGAAGTGGACCCTTCAGAAGTACCGTCCTGTTGGCACACGGTCAACGCGATGAAGTCACGATCGCTTGGATATCAGCGGCCGTTTGGTTTTAGTTCGGTGAGGAGTCTCTCTGTCTGCCGCGATGAGGGCTAAACCCGGAATCCCCCAATGCTGAACGGATCACGTTCTGAGTCCTACGGGAGAGTGACTGTCCGAAGAGAGGAAGACTTTAGCCTGGTCTCTAAAAGCGAGACTGCGGTGGAAGAGGAGCGAAGGAGGTGATACTTGAGATGAGGCATGACTCTACTGAAAAGTTCTTACAGGTGTCACGGACTCCTAGGGGTAGAAGAGACCTCAAGAGTCATCGAGTCCAACCCCCTACCCAAAGCAGAAACAACCCCAACTCAGTCATCCCAGCCAAGGCGTGGTCAAGCTGGGCCTTCAGAACCACTAGGGATGGAGAGTCCACGGCGTTGTCATGGTTCCCGTTGCCAGGGAGACATTTCCACACCAACAGCGGTCATGCCCTTTCGGCCCCAACAAACCCAAATGCCTCAATCTCTCCTCATAGGTCGTCTGCTCAGGCCACCTCATCATTTTGGTCGCCCTCCGCTGGACCCTCTCCGATGCGTCCACATCCTTTCTGTAGCGGGGGGCCCGGAACAGGACACACCACTCCAGATGTGGCCTCACCAGAGCCGAATCAAGGGGAAGAATCACTTTTCTAGATCTACCTTAGGCAAAACACTTCACAGGAATGGATTTCTATGGGTCTCTATGCAGCCTCCGAAAAAGAAGGCTGTTGAAAGTAGACTCGTAGAAGCCTAGCGTTGGGAGAGACCTCAGGAGGTCATCAAGTCCAAAGCAAGACCAAGCCAACTCAATCAACCCAACCAGGGCTTGGTCAAGCCGGGCCTTCAAAACCTCTAGGGATGGCGAGTCCACGCTATTTTCATGGTTCCTGGTGCCAGGGAGACATTTCCACGGCAACAGCCGTCATGCCGTTGGCCATGGTGGTAGCCCCGTTTCGGCCTCAATGGCCCATTTTCCTGCCCTTCACCCTAACTCATCTCAGCCATGGTTTGGTCACATTGGACCTTCAAAATCTCTAGAGATGGAGATTCCACCCGTTCCAGGCCTTCCCCACCCTCCTTGGGAAATTTTTTCCTCATCTCCAACCTAGACCTCCTCCTCGTTCTGCCAGCCATCTCCAGCCTCCCTCCATCCTCTTTGGAACCGCCCTTCAGGGAGTTGAAGGCTGCTCTCCAATCCCCTCTCGCTCTTCTGTGGACCAAAAAAGCCCAGATCCCTCCGCCTCTCCTCGTTTCGGTTGCCCTCCACTGGACGTTCTCCAGAGCATCCACAGCAGCGCCTGTGCTAGGGAAGGAGTGACAGCACTGGATGAGGAGTCAGGGCTGCTTTCGGTGAGGCCTGGTGGCCACGTGTCAGAGGGTCCGCTCTGCAGGGGAATCCCCACAGATTTCCGACTCCTCGTGGTGGTGGCCCAGTGGCGTGGCTTGAAAATCTCTCCTCAAACATATTTCTCCGTGACGACTGGCCACGGCAGTAGACCTCAGTGCTTGTGGCCAAGAGGAAGTTCTCCTGACCCTACTGGGATGCCTCCAAGTCCTCTACGAGGCATGGGTCTGTCTCCCGGAGG